>NW_024584601.1:0-9441 GCF_018398535.1 Haplochromis burtoni
ACAACATCCGGTTCAAAGGTCATCACCTTAAGACATAGCCATATCAATACATGACACAACTGTTATGTCTTTTTTTTGTTTAGTAATTCCATAATTGGTTCTGCAAAGGGTTAGCTGCTTGTCATTTGAGTTGTATTCTCAGAGGTCTGGGTCTGTGTCCCAGAATTTTGAGTTTATTTTGTATTTTTGATTTCTTATGTTATATTGGAAAAATGTTAAGTTCTTGTGTTGTTATTTTTAGTTTGGGATTAGTTGAGTTTTAGTCTAGTTTATGTTTCACCTATGCCTCCTTATTTATGAGACACATGCAAAGTCAATCTTTGTAACAGGTTTGCAGACTTAATCACGTGTCTATGGGTACAACGTCACGTTGAACAGCAGGAATGCTTTTGTTTCTCTAACGTCAATAACAGTGTTCACATGCACATTTTCAAAACAATCATAGGAGATACTGGGTGCAGCTGTAGCTCACTGACCAGCCTTTAAGACCATTTAACAATTTAACTGAATGTTTTTGTTTTTTTCAGATAACATTCAAGACTCTGACACCAAAGACAAAAGAAGCTCAGTAAAAGCAGCTGGAAATGAAATCCAGTGTGATTCCGACATGACAGACACTGGTGTCTTTTTGTGGACAGCTTCAGTTTGTTTCAAAGTTCAGTATACACAATAATTGTTCCAAGATATTTGTAAGACTGAACATATTTCACTGTCTGAGTCTTATTTTTGTGACATCTTGTTTACGAGTTACATTTTATAAGCCAGTTCATTTGTGTTAGAAATGTTTAGTTGAATTCAGTGCTCATCACACCATCTAACACTGGGTTGGTCTCATTGTCCTGGAGCTGAATGGCAATAACAAAGTCATCTGCATACTTTATAATGGCCCACTGCTCTGCTCTGACACTTATTTGTGTACAGGATAAAAAAGTATGAGAGCATAGATCCTTGTAGGGAGCTGTTGATGATCAAACTTGATCGGACATGAGTCCATTTATCCAGACTGTTTGAGTCATCTTAGGTAAAAGTCGAGAGTCCAGAACACCACATTGTTCTTCGTGTCAGATTGTCCTTTAAAAAAATAAATAAATTTTTTTAGTTTCTATTGATGATCTTGCAGAAATAATTTACATTAGGAGCAGTAGGACACCCCTGGAAAACGAAACCAACATTTAAATGCATAGTATTTGTCCGTACACAATTTAGCTAAAGATTGGAGGCAAACATTTATGACAAATAACTTCAATTCCTCAAAGTTTTAGCACGATGTAAGTGGTAGCTCCGGAGTGTATTTCCCTAATTGTTTTTTTTTTAGAATAGAATTTTTATTTGGAATATTTGGTTGTTTTAAATAGTAAGCAAAGAAAAAGAAAACAAACAAACAAAAGAAACCAACAAACTGAACAGTTGGACAAGTGGAAACCCAATCTTGATGGAATTTCCACCTTAGACTTGTTTTACTAGGTAAGATAAGTTATTTAGACAAAATAGCTTCTTAACTCTTTAATTGTACTGGGCCCATTTGAATATAGTTTATTAAATTTATCTCTTTGAAGCTCAATATGCGGCTGGTTTTTGTTGAAGGATGAAGAAAAATCAACAAATAATAATTGAATACAAGTTTTTCCATAAGAGCTCTGTGGCACCCTACCCTCCACCATGTGGTGTACAAACTGCAGGGATTCCAAAAAATTTGCAATGGAATTTACACATGCTATAAAAATTTTTGCATGTAGTAATTAGTAGATTTAAGAAAAAATGTATTTTAGGCACCAAAATTCAATTTTAAATATGACCTGTTTCATCGTGTCTAATAAGCTTCATGCAGTTAAGCACCAGCATTCACTACCGAAACTAAAACTATGACTGAAACACAGACTTTATCTCTTCTAAAATATAATACAGTTATCTGCATAAATATTTGGATGGAGAAAACTTTATTCTAATACTGATTCTGTACATTACTGCAAAGAAACAGCTCAAATGCAGTTGAAGTGCAGATTTAAGCTCTGATTTGTATATGGGGATGTTCATTTGTATCTTGTTTGTGCCAAGTTCAAGTTCAAATTTTATTCGCCACATGCAGGTTGCCCTGTAGTGGAATGAACCCGACCCCCGACCTTACACACACGACACAGGCATCACATGGGGATACAAGTCAGAGAACGGTTACATTACAGAAAACCACTGAAATGTACACTACAATGGGAAAGTACAAGAGGAAAAAAAGAGACCTCTACTCATGCTGGGCTATAGGAGGACAGCATGAGAACAGGAAACAAAAAAACTCCTCTGCACAGAAAGCACATAAATGTCCACAGTACAACATTATGGAGCACGTGACCAGCAACAGGGTTGGGTAGGGGTGAGGAGTATCCAGCAACACAGCAGCCATCCTGCCACTGCGCGTCTCTCCAGCGCGGGCCAGACCCACCGTGTTCTCCAGGAGAGAACAAGCATCGAAGGCGTTTGGAGGGGGGGGGAGTGAGTGCTTATCAGTATAAGTGTATGTGTGTGCGTGTCCATAGTTCAGCTGAGACAGTGTTCTTCGCCCTACCAGGCTAAGTAAACAGTCTGCCAGCCAACCCAGGTGGCCTTGCATGGAGTGAGAAGAACAGTCTAAACACAGTTGTTATCAGGGCGCCGAAGGGATAGCCGCATTATGATGGTGGTTTTGCGTTTATCCCAGTTCTCAAAGCTCCACATCAAAGAGGATAATTTCATGTGCCGGCACAGTGGTACTTAACAAGGTCATGTAATGGTCAATAAAATACTAATAAAGAACATTAAATTTGTGTGTTTCTGTGGATTGTACAGTTGAAAGCAGATTGGTTTTACACAGCACCTGAGCTTCCTGCTTTCCTTCTCTTTAAAACTAATTGCATAAACAAAAGCACTACATTTTGTTGATGACAAAAAAGGTACACAACATTTTTTTTTTACTATACAAAATGGTATATCTTATTACCAAATGAAGACAGCAAAAGCCGAATTCCGAATTCTGTCTTGCCCAAAGACAGTCCCTAGGTTGCTCTCCGATGGGTCCATAAGAGTGTTAACGTGTGTGAATGCTAGATAGAAAGCACTTGCATAAAAAAAGTGAATGGATCAAAAAGGCTTTGAGTGTTATTATTCTCATTGCTTATTGCAACTTTAGTCCTTGACTCTCCTGTCAATTGTCAATGAAGTGAAATTTCACTGAGCAGTTGTTTCTCGGAATGAGTTTGTGATGTTTTATGGAAAAGCTACGCGTCACATCATTTAAATGTGTTTGTTTATGGCTTCAACTTGAGATGGTCAAATGTTTTTCGCACTTTGTTAGATACTATTATTTATCTAAAGGAAATATACATTGCCTAGATATTTTAAAAAAAAAGGAAATCAGGATCTTCTTTTTTGTTTACTACTACAATGATCAGTATTCTCATGGACAGGGTGGTATGTCAGCGGAGTGGTACCTGTGTAACTGAACTCTGACTTAAACAGTAAAGGCTTGCAAACTCAAATCATCATTTATTTATTTTAATGTAAGAGAGGAAACATAACAGGCAAGTACAGTTGTATACAGTATAGTATAAAAAAAGAGTCAATCTAAAAAGAGTTGGGAGATCAACTCTTTTTAGAGTGCAGTACAAACATCAAGAAGCTGCTGCTGCGATACATGGACATACACAAAGGTAATTTTCTGAATTAAAATTCAGATTACAATATAGGCAGTTTTTTATTACCCAACTTCAATAGAATGGCAAATAAAACAGAATATTTCATTGGTTTGCATTAGAGATCAAAATGTAAAGATTGTCAGGGTCATAGGGGGGGCTGGAGCCTATCTGAGCTATCATATGGTGAAAGGAAGGGTAGACCATTGCCAGATCGCCAGACTGTTGTTGAGCCAAATTAAAAAAGAAACCATTAACATGATGAATAATAATAATAATGGTGTACTCTTTCGTTTCAGTATTTATCTCAATTAATTTAAATTTTAATAAACAGTTGCTCCCAGGAATAAGCTCGGGGTACTTCACAGAGAAAGAAGCTATTATGTTGTCTAAAATTGTTTGTATCCAGTCTGTATGTGGGATTTCATATAGTACCTTTTATAAGATACTGTACTTCATAAATCCAATTTTCAATTCGTCTGATTGGTTGGAATTGTGAAAATAAGGTATAAGACATAAGATTTTCTGTGTTAAGGGGGGGCTAGAGCCCATTTCATCTATCATGGGGCGAGAGGCAGGGTACACCCTGGACCAAACACCAATCTTTTTTAGGTGTAAATTAAAACTAAGACCGCTAAGACCAAAATTATGAGAAATGGATTCTTTCAACAAAGTGTTTTTGTCAATTAGATGGAAATTTACAGAACATTTTTTCCTCCAAATAAGCTTGGAGTACTTTATAAAGAAATAAACAAATACTTCGTTTAAATTATGTTGTATTTTGTCTTGCCAATCCTTTTCGTCTTTGTATTTGTAAAAAATACTACCTGAACTTGAAATTTTAGAATACTGAATGTATTCAACAACTTTTGTAATGCTAATCGGTCCGAATATATTTGAAAATCCAACATCAGTAGAAAGATTATATTTTACTTGCCATTCATCTGATTTTTTTTATGAGAAAATAGCAAGGTGTCAAATTGTCATCCTCTCTTTTAACACATGGACTATTGAAGGTGTAAATGAGAATATAACCCCCTCTCTGTACAATGTTTGAAAGTTGTTTTAAGGTGTTATCAATCCATTCTATCGCTGCTTCCTCTGAGTGTTTATTAAAAGCTTTTATTCCCCTTGAGGTTGGGATGCATTGTTTGTCAATTTTAAACTTCATAGAAATTATTTCTTTGCAACCATTAATGAAAAGAGCAGCAACTGCATGTTGTTTCTCATCATCACTAACAATCTTCTTTAAAAAACTTCTCCAAAGACCTCTCGTATCGCTTGGTAATCTAACTGGAAGACGGTTAGGGTACAAATGAAAGGAGGTTGACCTCAGTCCATCCCTCTGCCCAGCTTCTTTCCTGTTCAATGATGAAAAATATTAATATAATATAATATAATATAATATAATATAATATAATATAATATAATATAATATAATATAACTTACAGAATCTCACTGATTTTGTTGTACTCCAAACGAACTTGCTGACGGAGCATTGGAGTCCATTTAGAGGTATGTGGAGACTTGTAGAAGGTTTCAACCAAACTGGATGGGAATAAGGAATAAAATTCAAAGCCCTGGTAACCTCTTGACTTAGTACCCATTTTACATTATGTGTAGGCAAAAACTAAAAACTAAATTATAAAAAAATTAAATGAGGCTGAATATAATTTTTAACTTGACAGAACAAATAAAATGTATTGATAATACGAGCAAAGAAAGTCCCTGAAATTGAATAATTTATTTAATGTTTTTGTTTAATACTTACATTATATCGTTGATTATTTTGGTCGTGGTCTACAAAATTAAACTTTTGTCTAATCCAGTGAACTGGCAACAACAAACGATGGCCTGCATAATGAAGAATAAATGCTTATACGTAATATTTATTACAAGGTAGTGAATGTAAAAAGCACTGATATGATAGCAGAAGCACTGGATATTTAAAATATGATCAAAATTACACTTACGTTTGCTTCTTGTAGTGATTTGATGATTTCTGAAAAAAAAATTAAACTATTACAAACTCTCTATATATTCACTAATTTCATTTTGACCTAGTACAGATCTTAATATATTCTATCAGTCCCTAAACTCTTAAAAAATGTGTTATTATCCATACGAGTCATTAAAATACAGATGGATGGATGGAGTTATAAAGACCATGTGTTCTGTATTATATAACAGAACACAGGTCTGAGCAAATATAATCACAAACAGAAAAAATATCACATAGTAATAATCATCAATATCAACAGCCAACAAGCACAGTCGGCAGAATGAAAACATTTATTTATAAACGCCATACACCATAAACACAATTGGCACTATGGTGATAATTCCTCCCACTGATACATTAATGATGTAATGCGTATTACTGGTGTAAGTGATATATTTTTTAAGATTATGTTTCTGTTGCTAAAATCAAATAATCTCTTCAATGTGACATTCTTAAATTCTGTTTCATAAGATTTTAGATGTACAAGCACTTTAACCCTTTGCATCCTTTGCAGTGGATAACTCGACTATCTACCTCCTGCTTTCACCCTGTGCTCATTCTTTATGCTCATACTTTACTTTGGGAAGCAGAGGAGTGGATGAGACAGAAAGGAAACACTTCAATCCCTTAGTAATCAAATCAAACTGAAGATGGTAGTTATTCACTGTGTGAAAGCTAGAATATATAATAATTGCACCAACATACCTCTAAAATCAGAGGAATCATCGCCATCATGGTTGCTGGTGGATGAAGGATTTTCCACATTGTCAGGAGTCTCACTCATCCTCTATAGCTGTGTTCATGTAATGGTTACCGTGGGTATTTATATGTATGTAAAATGCGTAAAGGTGTGTTTTGTTATGCAAGGAATTGCATGAATGAATGGTGCTGGAAAGTTGAGTCTCAGAAGAGGTGTGGAACAATGACTCACAATGACGCAAGCACCAGTTTGTGCTGATGCTCATTTGGATTACACAATAATGGCGGGGTGTATACCTCCAATAGAGAGCAGTATATACAAAAGAAAGAAAAATAAAGACAAAAAACAACATAAATTCACTTTGCATGCTCACTGCTGAGAAGGATGTGCCGTGTACCAATCTTCATGCAGAAATGTGACTGAAAGCCTGAAACACACTTCTTTTAATAGTAATGAATAATGAAAATGTTTACTATTTTCATTATGTA
This sequence comes from Haplochromis burtoni, assembly GCF_018398535.1. Classification (NCBI taxonomy): domain Eukaryota; kingdom Metazoa; phylum Chordata; class Actinopteri; order Cichliformes; family Cichlidae; genus Haplochromis; species Haplochromis burtoni. Next base: position 6,851 of record NW_024584601.1, read on the forward strand.
CAGCACTTTGGTTCAACCCATGTTGTTTTTAAATGTGCTTATAAATAAATTAGTTAATTAGATACAATTATTGCCCAAAAGCGGCCACAGTCTCTCTGTGCAGGTGACGCTGATTTAACTGTATTAACAGAAGCTTGTGATTTTGCAACAAAATGTTTACATCAATGCGTGTTTGGGTCAGACCAGTGATACTGTGTTTATCTGAAGCATTATGTCTCAGTCTTTTTGTATTACAGAAATAAGAAATGCCATGTTGGTAAATCAAATCTGGACCTTTCAGCATGACTCTTTGGGCTGAAATTTAAAGAAATACATGTGTAAACTTACAGAAATCTATAATTAAATTACTTTGATGTGTTATGAGTAGCCATAATGAGGTGAGGTGCGATGAGGTTAAAGCTAGAAATCAAATACCTGCAGGTTTCTAAGGTTTCCTTTTTCTGGTGGGTGACAATTAAAAAAAATAAAAATCTGATCACTTAGACTTCTGAACCTAAAGAGTGAATGCATTTAAAGACCATGAGAAAACCGTGAATCATAGCAGGATATAAGTACAGAATAAAACAATGGTCTAACAGTTGCTAGGTGTGGCAGGCTGAAGTACATCCTTACGTACAGAAATTCAGTCACTCCCGAAGTTGATGACAAGCAGAAAGCATTTCAGTGAAATCATGTGATACTGTTTAAAATGACAGAGTATTTTTATGTGTTAATCTGAGAGAGCCTCTAAATATGGAGGATCAGAAGAGTCACGCACATTGAAATAAAAAATTCTATATTCATCCATCTATATCGAGTGGTACAGAGGTACCGCCCCTAATCTCCACGCAAAATTGTATAGGTGTGTCAACAAGGACAGCCCTAAAACATCCAGAGCATTCAGGAACCCAGGGCGAACCTCGTGAACACCAGGGCTCCTGCCACCAAGGAGTTGTTCAACTGCCTCAATGACCTCACCCCCAGAGATAAATGAGTCAACACCCTCATCTCGTGGGATTAAGGAGGTCCACAAAATATTCCTTCCACCACCCGACAATGTCCTCGGTCTGCAGTGTTCACAGTGCAGGTAGAGTACCGCATTCCCCTCCTGGGTCGCCTGACAGTTTGCCAGAATCTCTTCGAGGTAGAACAAGAGTCTTTTTGCATGGCCTTTCTGAACTCCCCCACACTCGAGTTTTTACTTCAGCTACGTTCCACTTGGCCTTTTGGTGCCTATGGGCTGCCTCTGGAGTCCCACAGGCTAACCGAGACACATAGGACTTCGTGTTTAGCCTGATGGTTCCCTTAACCTCTGGTTTCCACCATCTGGTTCGGGGGTTACCACCATGACATCTACCAACCACTTCGCAGCTCAGTGGAGCAGCTTCAGCAATGGAGGTGCTGAACATGGTCCATTCTGACATGTCCCCAGTCTCTCTCGGAATGCTGTCAAAGCTCTGCCGGAGTTGTTTAGCTCATGGACCAGGGCCTCTGCAGGCATTTTTAGTGCACCCTCACTAGGTGTGCCAGATCTGTACAGCATCCTCTGTATCTGAATCTGGCACGTGTCTTCACATGAGGATATTACATTTTGGCTTTTCTACACCTTCATTCTGCTCAATTAAACTGTTTTAAACTTTGATAAAACTTTGATAAAATGTGGCAGCTTTGTGTTGTGCTGCAAGTTAAGCCCATTGTCTTCATTTGCACACCTTTTTAAAATCACCTTCTTTTCAAAGTTGATTTTTAGTTTTTATATTTACAAGGTCCAACTAATAGGAGAAATTAAAAATGCAAACAACAAATGAGGGTATTGGGTGTTAGGATGACAATCTATAATCAGTTATGGAACTAACACTCGTGAAAAGTTACTGTTTCACCTATATTGCAAGAACCTTCACTTTCTGTTTTTCAGTTAGTTTCTCTTGGCCATATTCAGTCTTAGCAGCAGCTCTCAGAAGAAAAACTCTGCCAATCATCAGACAAAAAGATTAGTGAGCCAGGTGGTATTCTTGGGAGTTTAAGAGCAAAACTGAGCTCAAACTGTGAATTCACATCAGACCAGGATTCATAAAATGAAAAGAAATCTGCTTGTACGGCCAAACTTCACCAATCGAAGATCAACCACCACGAATGATGAGATGACAGGTGTTCTGACCAGTGCAAAATAAGTGTCTATTAACCATTTCCTTGAAATATAACAATGTATAATTTATTTCTCTAAATTCCATACACCACTTGCCTCTACTTCAAGCTTCCATATTCCATTTCCTAAAGATGATCCCAAAAGGATCTATTACGAACTTACATGATGATACACATTCATTCACATTCACACAAAGTCAAAAAACTGTTTGCTTCTGTCACACCTGAGCACCATTGAACTTAATTAAATGGGTGTGAAGACAGTGCCAAGTAGTGTTACTGCTCCCTCCTTTGCTGACAAGTTGCAATAGCACCAAAAACATAAAATGGCTCTAACACTGCTTAAGTTGGATGATTGTGTTCTCTTGAATGTGTAACTAAACAAGTTTACACAGCTCTTTCAGATTGATTTTAATTTTGTGTTAACAGAATGACGAAATGCAGAGTCAGAGTCAGAGTATAGCTCC
>NW_024584601.1:10365-14399 GCF_018398535.1 Haplochromis burtoni
GCTTCGCCTCTGGACGCAATCGATCTCTATACCGTCCGTTTTCTTTCGAGCTGCTTTTAAGCGTGTTTCTTGTCGTAGTCGCCGTTCCAATACAGTGTATTTGTTTGGATCGTAGACCCCGAAAATGGAGCTGCGCTCCCACAATGCATTGCGGCGTGACGTCAACTCCGAAGCCCTATAGAGAGCATTAAAAAAAAAAACGAAAAAGCTTACCAATCTCCATGCAGAAAACTGTGGTTAAAAACCTGAAACACACTTCAGTTATGCTTAGTTGCAATAGAATGCGATTATTATTACTGAGTACCATAAAGGAGCTCAGCGCCAAACATGGTGGATGAGACTTCTCTAGACCAGGTTTGGTTGGTTCATATGGGCAGGTGGGGCAGCGCCCTTTAGACCACCCCCCAACCCCCCAAAGTTATTCTCTTAAAAAAAAAAGAAAGAAAAAAATGTATATAATTGGTTTGCAATTTATTATTTATTTTTGCATGTTTGTATAGTGTTTTGATAATTTGTTATCTGGAAATAAAATTATGTTTGGTAATTGTTTCTCAGTTTAATGGCAAATTCTAGGACTGGGGCAGGACGGGTCAATGACCACATGTGTCCTTGCAAGCAGCAGTAACAGAGTCTAACAGGGGCAGAATTAAAGCTTTCCCATCTCATGTACCAACTACTGTTGGTGCTTGCTCCCGTATTAGTCCGCTACCAACGCTAGAGGTAACGTGACGGTATCACATGCAGCTATAGTATGCACCATGGAATAAGCCATGTCTGATTAGGTTTCTTTAAACATGAATGTGGGTTCATTTATTTATTACAAAACTAAGCACACACACAAAAGCCGATACAGTTACTGTGCAAGTTAGTTTTTCCTATTGTGTGTTATGTGTAACTTAAATCTGTTGGGTTGATCTGTCTTGTTAACTTAAGTTACCAAGTCTAAATGTATTTAAATCAGGTACTGCCAGATGACATAATATTTCTAAAAGTTTTCCAATGCTTCTGCTGAAGATAGATAGATAGATTGATACTTTCTTGATCCTACAAGGGAAATTGTTCTGTTTAAGCAGCACAATAGAGTGAAAATAGTGCAGTCTATACCAAATAATACACTATATACACAAAACTAACACAGAGAAAATAAGTGTCAAATCAACTGGCCTTGCAGTACAAGAATTTTTATATTTAACACTGTGAGAAAACAAACAAACAGAGATCAGTAAAAATGAAGTTAGTTAATTTCAACAGGTTTACTTGACTAGATACAAGCTATGAAAACCTACGGAAGTGTAGAGCTGCCACCCAGGCAAAAGAAAAATAGAGCTATATCACGTTATAACTTGAAAAGTTTATTGTTCTAACAATATACTTTTCATGTTTGTATGATATACTATCATGTTAGTACAATATACCTTTTATGTTTGAACAACATAATATCACATTATTACAATATACATAATTATCACATTCATATGATATAATATTTATATTGTAAGAAAGTGACAGGTTTTTTGCTGTAACGTGATAATGAGGCCAGTGAATTTGGACACAGCTAGCGTCTTCCTCTGACCCGTGTTGCGATCTCTTTCATACCAGCTGTGTGTTCTCTTGGTGTTTAGCTCCTAGAAATTCCAGTTTATTTCCTGTACTCACTCATTTCAGCAATAAAGCTTTTTTTTTTTTAAGTTAATTTTTCACATCCGAGAGTCTGCATTTGGGTCCTACCCTGTTTTAACTTTCACATCACAGTGCTGATGATGCATTATTTTTTTTAAGTGCTGCTTTTGTTGTCCTTTATCTGGATGCTGGTCTGAGGTTGTATTTAACTATGATCATATTTGTTTCTGTTTTTGTTATGTGATGTTAATAACTAATACGATCAGCTCAATCTCAGCTTGATCTGTGAAGGCAATGCTGCCAATAAGTGATGGCTTTCATCATGGAGGATCTGGTGGGTAAAAAAGGAGAGATTTTTTCAGTTTGGCACTGTATCCTGATGCTGGCAGCTTCATTTCAGGACTCACTGGGGCATAGTTCCTGCAGTTTCAATCTGAGGCTGAACCTCATTGTTTAGCATCAATGCACATGGATGATGGATGGTATGGGAATGTCTGTGTGTGTGTGACTGACATTTTCAGTTATCTGACATTACGAAATGAAAGGCATTCCGTGCTGTTGCAATCGCCGTGGCCTGTAGCCGTGATTAGCCCTCGATTTTGGCGGTGTCGGGTGTGTGTGTTATGTGTTTGTGTGTGTGTGTTGTTGTGTGTGTGTGTGTGTGTGTTGTGTGTGTGTGTGTGTGTGTGTTGTGTGTGTGGGTGTGTGTGTTTGTGTGTGGTGTGTGTGTGTGTCGTGTGTCAATCTAATCTGAGGCTGGAGCCATAGATTTGCCTGTTTAAAGCCTGCACAGGGATGAAAGCCTTGAAGCCACAGTTGCATAAAAGTTAGTGGCCGCATGTCCTTTAAAGCCTGCCAGTTTTGTGGTGTTTTCTTTTTCTTGAGTTGTGCAGGGACATTCGCAGTGTCTGTGTTAAAAGGATGAGGGGGACACTGACATTTTTCTGCAATGTCTCTGCTTAAAAGCTTCTTGGATAAACATTAAAACAAGCTTTCAGAACTCACATTGTCTGGTGGTTTATCACGTAGCATTATCAAATCGTACTGACCTCACAATATTTATGGTCATTTACTCAAATCTGAGTCCTGTATTTCATGGCATTCCCAAAACTGATTTCAGATCAGGCCCCCCTTACAGAAAGAAGTGTATGAAAAAACATCTCTGTTTATCCTGAATGAGCCAATTGGTGTGTCATGAGAGGAGGAGTGAGGATTTCAGTGAAATCTCACACAATTGGGATTGTTTTCGTGTGTTTATCTATGAGACAAGTAACTGATTAAACCTGCAAACAGAATAATGATCAGGAAGTGAAAAGTCAAGTCAAGTTTCACCTGAGGCTGGCCCCATGGATGCCCGAGTAACCCTGCAAACATCGACTTTGCTGAGCCACAGTCGCCCGGTCTCTGTGTACAGATTCCCTGGAACAACCCCTGTGTTATTTGAGTGATTGGAGTGTGAAGAGGAGCGTGAGGAGTGTGTGTGACTTTCGGCGTCTTTCCCGTTCGTGTGTGGACCCCCGGAGCCCGGCTTCCCCCCCGGCTTTTAAAAAAAAAACAAGTGACATGGAATAGGAAATGTATGTTGTAGTAACAACATACCAACAGTCAGTGGGCTACAAAGATGGTCCTACCAGTGAGAGGTAAACAGTTTGTCCAAAATCTAAGTTAGCTGAGGCAGTAACCCATACAGCACTCTTTAAATCTTTGAAGACATACAATTAATTAACACATAAATTCAAGTTGAGGCAGCTATTCACCAACAACCAGACATCTGGTTCAGGGTCAGATCGTATGAATGATCAACACTGACAAGGGGTCATTCAGCTAAAGTTGTTTTACGAATCCACTATAAAAATAAACAAAATTAAAAAATATATGCTTGCATTCACACACACTATGCATGATTATAACCATACACTGATGGTAAATAGGAGAAATGTAACCAAAAAAAAAACTCCAAAAAAATCTTTCTTGTTGCGAGGCAAAGCAGTAGTGAAATGTTCTCCCGGTTCAGAAGTGAATCCATGAAATATATAAATAAATAAATAACTATATAAATAAAGTTGAAATTGAACTTTACAAAATGTATTTGTTTCACCATCAACAAACTATACGTCATCTGCCTGTTTACAGAATTAAAATGTTATGTAAAAGATAGATGCGTATCGGTATTCAGTAGCAGTTTTTGACTAAGAATGAAAAATACAAGCTCTTACTGTATATGCAGTCGAGGTTACATGTAGTTTACATGTGGTTCAGCAACTTCAGCTAAGAGTAAAGGGGGGGTTTGCCTCCCCCTACTGGTTAAAGAGTCACGCTGCAATAATGAGCCCCGACATCTCACAGATTATAATAGCCAACGCATTGACTGACAACCAGATGTCCAGTGATTTTAGAAACACCCACAGCCTGCA
>NW_024584602.1:0-1236 GCF_018398535.1 Haplochromis burtoni
TTGTTGGCTCGGACAATTGGAGATGTCCTGTGATAAAGGAATACAACTCCAGTGATAATGGCCAGACAGGCACCAATGACTGAGAATGTAGCCAAGGTGATTCCTAAGATGTCTTGAAAGGAAAGAAACTCTATAGGTTTAGGGATACAAGTGTCTCTCTTTGCATTAGGCCAGAATTCTTTGTGGCAGGGTAAACAGTCAGCTGAATCTGAATAAGAGAGAAAAAAAATATATAGGCTCCTTGTAATTTCTGTAATTTTCATATGTTCACAATAAAAACATTTTACATGCATAGAATTTTTTTCATTTTACCTGTTGTATTACTGATCTCTCCCTCAGGACACGCTATACAGTCATAGCAGCAGATTGGTTTTCCTTTCTGCAGTACTTTACGAGTTCCTGGAGGACAACTGTCAGTGCACACTGACACTGGCACCTGTCAACACACAAAGGTGGCATAATAAATATAAATTATCTTGTTCAGTAGAGTTAGATTCTCATCCTTTGAGTCATTACTTTTCTGCTATCCTCCATCCAGGTTATATTTCTGTTAATCCAAAGTTCGTGGCCCACTGGTAGTGATGCATCATAAAGCCCTACAGTTATAATATCAATGATGCCACTTTCACTTTTCTGCCAGTTAACGAGCTCATAAATAGCCACAGGATCACCATTAGCATTAAATGACACATCATATCCATTTTGGGAAAAATTTACCTTTTTCAGTTCAGTTAAAATCTGTAAACATGAATAAAGAGAGAGGGTGGGAGAGAAAGGAAATAGATAAAATAGTGCAATAATCAATAATAATACAAAATTGAATTCAAGCAGGTGATGAGGGAAACTGCCATTAAGATATTTATTTCTTCTGACCTGTTTGGCCTGCAACTTGGTTAATGTGTCACACTGAGCTGTGACATTTGCTCCTCGACACATTGCATTATGAATGGCATGTGCTATTGCATACACAGCTTTGTACACCATGTTAGTAATTCTGAGCTGAGATGTGTCAGTGTACTGATTATGGAGACTGTTTATGTCTTCTTTTCCATCACATACCTTCTTGTCTGCAACAGTATCTAAAAATAAACAAAGACAGAACTGACATTTTAAACTCTGAAATTCAAACTAGTCTCAGATCTCTTTTATGTACTTTCCACTGTGACCAATATTCTGAAAACCATACGTGTGTGTGTGTGTGTGTGTGTGTGTGTGTGTGTGTGTGTGTGTGTGTGT
>NW_024584602.1:2445-4597 GCF_018398535.1 Haplochromis burtoni
ACTCACTTTTAGAAATTAAACTACAGACTTAGGTTAAATGTCACAAGAAAACATTGTAGGAGTTGTGGGTTTTGACCATGGCCAAATAATGACTTAAATTTTTACGGGCACTTCAACACATTGCTTCATCAGTTAAATTCAGCAGAAATGATTATCATGATAAATCACAAAAATGTATAAATAAATATGTAAAGGCTTGTCATTTCCTGTTTGATTTTTGTAAGATTGTTGTTTAAAAATATGATTTCTGTTTTCAAAAACACAAATATTACTTCCACAAATATAAATGACTGACTATTGGAATATTTTTCTTGGTGATTTTTTTCAGAACCATACAGAAGCAATGTAATACCACAGAAAATAAAACGTGAAAACATTTTCATTCTTACATAGTGCAATATGTTTTGATCACTCTCTTCTTTCCAATACTGACCTTCCTTTGCATTTCACAGGCTCGGGTATGATGGTGTAGTCATTGTAAACTGTGTGTGCGTAGGTATGAAGAGAGAAAACACCACCAATAACAAAGTCCCCGTCCATTGAGAATGCAGGCAAACGAGTGCTTCCTTGAAGCTTGCATTTCACAGATGATACTACCGTACCAGCCCAAGCCCCTGTAGACATGGTTGTTTGAGTCAGATAAGCAGCCAATACCAGACCAATTAAAACAGCTGATCTTTCCATCTCTGTCTGACATCCAGCTTGTGTATATGGGCGTACGTTTGTTTTCCTTGGTTTATATAAGTCTTCTGAGAATTTTTTTTTCTTCTTTTCATCTTCACAAGTACATCCCCTTACCAAGTAGTGTTTTCAAAACCCTCAGATATTAATGATAGTCTACGCCTTTCCAGTATGGTTTGGTGTCTTTGGGTTACCCAGGCCAAAAATCCTTTCATAATAAGTTTGATTAACTTTAAACAACAGATATATCTAGAATTTATAAATAGCTTGTCTCACATAAATAAATAGTTTACTAATTATCCATTGACCCAAAACATCCTAAATACACAAAAAATTAAAGCACTTTCATAGCAGTATGAAATTTAAAAAATCTTTATTTTTTGTGTATTTATGTCACTTCTGTAAAAATTCATCAAATTTCAGGCAAAAACAAATTAGGGCAATATCACGATGAAGACAAAGAAGAATCGTGTAATGAGTTGAATGTAGTGATAGAGAGTGTCCCCATAGGGGAGAGACTTGTCAAGGAGCAGATATTGATGGACGTGTAGATCAAAATAATAGAGAAGCTGAAGAGGTGTTGGACAGGTAAGATTATAAGGAGAGAAATGCAGGAAAACAGATGGTGGTGGATTTTGTGGGAAGGGTGGAAATAATTATCAAGAGGCACAGTTACCTTTTCCACAACAAGGTTACTGGAACTTTGGTGTATAGGCTTGAGGGGAATGTCTCGTGGCTGGTTGGGCCTAGCCTGAAAGAGCCACATGTGTCCAATCTCCTGTGGGTCGGCTACCACCAGTAGGAACTTTAGGGGTTTGATACATTGTGTTGATTGGTGGTAGAATAGATAGCAGTTGATCAACAGCTAGTAGTGAGCTGGCTCAGGTGGTAGGGAAAAATACAACCTGGTATACCGAAATAGACACCAAGCATGTGCTATTAGAAAGATGCTAACTGCAGTGTTCTTTCTATTGATACAGGTCTAGATTTGCTCTAGGTCTGGCACCAGTAACACAATCATATGTGATTGGTGGGCCCTTTTGTCACTACCATCATCTCCAAACCATACATCATAGCAGGTCTCACTATCATCTTGTAATCTTTACCTTTCACTCTTGCTGCTATGCTTGTGTCACAAATTATCCCTGACTAAATTGCAGATGTAATCTGCAATTTACTAAATTCTAGTTTCTTTCTCCTCTCAATTCAAGTGCATAATCCTAGCAATGTTAGCCTCTGTTGAATAAATAACTCTAGCCATCATTCATCTTAGTGTAACACAGTTAGGGGAATTGCTGAAACGATTGTATTAATGGGTCTATAAACCATATGGTTGACAACCACAGGTTTAAGGCACTTTACAATTGTGGAAAAGAAAATGACAAAAAATGAAAGAAAAGTAAAACACATAAACTACTAAAACAGTGACTTGGAAAAGTGTTAATCCTTAATGCTGGGTGCACCCTGGTAC
>NW_024584602.1:4617-14388 GCF_018398535.1 Haplochromis burtoni
AATTCTAACAACAGCTGATCAAGCTTAAACTGCTGCTGTTGTTTAGCGCAATAAACAAACGAGAGAAAAGCCAATCATTGACCAGTTTCATGACTGAAGTTTCAACAGGCGAGAGAATGACAGGGGAGGCTGTCAAAGTTCAACATCAGTAACTTAGCGCACACAGCTGTATAGAAACTCCGTCGTGCTAGCTAGCACGCAGTACGAGTTATTGTAACCGTCAGCACAACGAAAATAAACTACACCTAAACTCGGTTTATATCTGACCCAAATAGAGTGCAGTTCATAACTTCTTACCTGAAATTCAGTTCACCTCATGCTCCGACCGGCAGCCGCCTGCTTCTCCTGCCTTCGGTTTCCCTTATCCACGATTGAGCTCCGCGTAAGCCACCACCGGTCGAGCGGCGGCCGCCTCACCGCCTCGCATGTTTCTTTCCCCACATACGAGGGGAAAGAGACATACACCGGTGGCTAGCAGCCCTCTGTTATAGCTCCGCGTCAGCCACCACCTCACGCTCCTGCCTTCGGTTTCCCTTATCCACGATTGAGCTCCGCGTTAGACACCACCGGTGTTATTTAATGGTGTATTTAATTAATTCATTATGGCAGTCCTGGCGTTCCATAGTCAACAGGCAGGGTCAGAAGAGTAATTCAATTAATTATGCTGTTCTAGCTATAATCCACAACTTAGGCTTTTGTTGACATCACATTTGGCATCAATTTGTAACTAAAATACTCAAATTTGCAAAAAAAAAAATAAAACATCTGTCTTATACAAACTATGTGCTACTGCAATGTATTGTCAGAACACTTTTTTGTAAATTGCAAAATAAGTACTTTTCCAAATACAATATGAAAATATTACTTAGTTCGATTGGTAAGTTTTAAATTTATTGGATATGCAACAATTATTAATCAAACAATTCAGATGAATTCAGTTATTCAACTATAAAGGTCAAAACAGATTAAAACTAACTGAGACATACAATATGTGCTCACCGATCTCAGTGCATCATGGCCAAAGACAATGATATGGTGTCTCCCGGTCGGAACATGCAGGGCTCTAAACAACATAACTGGGCATGTTTATTTTAGTCTTTAATGACAGTGACATGACGTCTCAACGTGAATAAAAATCAACATAAGTTGTACTTTAAGTGTTACCTTAATTATAGAAGCAGAATGAGATGAACTTTCAGGCAGTTGATAACAAATTAGAGTAAACAAAGGCTAACAGTTTTGCTCCATGTGGCACTTTTTATGTGATGAAAAAGAAATTATTTTACTTTTCATCACAGCTTTCCCTGCTTCCCAGAGAAGAGATGCTGATGTCCCAGGAGTGTCATTATTGCCTGAAGTCTATTCTTTTTTAAAATATTTAGTAAATTCTTTATCTTTGAGCAGTGATGTATTAAAAACTGGCGGAAGTAAAAACATTCCGCCAGTTTTTACTTGGCGGAATGTTCTTCTTATGTATTAGTGTTAGAGATGCAGGAGCATGATCGCTGACAGCTGTCACTCAATGTCACTCAACAGTGAGCTGCTGACTACTATAAAGTATATTTCTTATGGTTGAGATGAATGCCATGTGTCGCAAAGTCCGAAATCGCTGACATACTGTTCAACTATATTTGTGGACTTTTTGTGTATTAAAATTGCTACTCCCCTTTGCCTAGAGTTATAGCAGGCTGACAACGCATTTGGAAACTCAGGTGTTTTAAATTAATCTGTAGCTGCGACAGGCCTATGAGCCTCCTGTAACAAATTGTTACGACCCGGCTCAAAATGACCGTAACAAGAGCGGGGTGTCCCGTGACTTCCCACGCTCAAACAGACACAGCCACAGCATCTGACTTTTAACAAAAGTTTATTCACAACAATGGCACTCACGGTAGTGTGAATGTATAATTTCGGGGTGAGCTAAGGCCAACACAACAAACAAAACTCAACCTAGGCTTCGGTTCCCCTCTGACCTGTTCAAGGAAAAGAAAAGAAAGAAATAACACAGTCTGACCTCCCTGGTCTAAAAACACAGGAGAAAAGAAGGCTTCCCAAAATAATCGGCAGCTCACCCCTACTTGCTCCACACTTCATACACATGCCCAACCTTGTAACCAAGTAGCTATGGCTACGGCTGCTCCGTCTGGACCTGAGGCAAGTGCACGGGAAGTCTGCCACACACCCCCGCACCACAGCTCTTCAGTCGCCCTTTTATAGTTCACGTCCACAGCAGGAACCAGTTACATCAGGCCATTCCTTAGGTCCACCAATCACAGCCGAGCTCCTGAACAGGTGAATTTGCATACACACATTAAGAAATAAATAACCCACCAACATGCGCACGTAACACAAATCAACATCTGCCTGTAGTATTTTAAGCTGGTTAAATATCTTTAACCTCTTCTCTCTAAACAATAATAATGACTGAAACTAGCCCACTGAATGAACAATGGACTGTGAGGTCACTTCCTAGGTCATTGATATGCAAATTATCAATGATCAGTGGTCATGACAATTGAGTACCAATTGACAAATGAGTACCATTCATAGAGAGTTGGGGAATTGCTGCAATCATAGCATTGTAACATGGTGAAAGATGTACCCTTAGGCCCCCTCCTCGGTTCAGAGATGGTCTTTCCCTTTTCACGTAAATGCCCTCCTTGACTCTATGATCAAACCAGCATTCCTCCCTGTCCAGGATGTATACATCCTCATCATTGAAAGAGTGGCCACTGGCCTGCAGGTGTAAATAGACTCCAGAGTCGTTAGCTCTTAGCAGTTAGCTCTTCTGTGTTGTGCCATCTGCTTAGCCAAAGGTTGTTTGGTTTCCCCAATGTATAAATCATGACAACCCTACTGGCACTTAACAGCATTTACTATATTGCTCTGTTTGTGTCGGGTAACCAGATCCTTGGGGTAGACGAATTTTTGGCACAGCGAGTTTTGGTGTTTAAAAGCCACAGAGACGTGGCGTTTAGAAAAAAAATCGGCTCAACTGTTCCAATTCCCCTGACATATAGGCAGCAGTTGTCCTTCTCTCATGATTGCTTGGGTATTTCCAGTTCAGACAACCACATTTAAATGGCCTGTATTTGTATAGCGCTTTACTAGTCCCTAAGGACCCCAAAGCGCTTTACATATCCAGTCATCCACCCATTCACGCACACATACACACTGATGATGGCAAGTTACATTGTAGCCACAGCCACCCTGGGGTGCACTGACAGAGGCCAGCCAAAGTGTTTCACTAGCTTGGGGACCTTCTTGATATGATGTTCGTCTGCTTCCCTGGGTGCTGTGTCTTTGGGGATAATGTTCGCTCTGTGTTGTAGCATCCTGATGACATCCAGTTTGTACTCCGGTGGACGATGAGAGTCAAACCTTAAATTATGACCTGTATGCATATATTCAGGATACACATCAACAGTTAAATGTCCTCCATTGCTGATGGAAATCTTACAGTTTAAGAAGGCTAACCTGCCTCTTCTCATATCCTCACGGTTCCAAGAGCAAACGCACTTGGTCGGTGCTGACAGTGGTCCTGTTGCTAAGTCTCTTACGAACTACCTTCACTGATTCAGTGACTGGAACAAGAGTGAAGTGACGTAACATCATATGAGACCATTGTGTCATCTGCCTCCATAATCACCTTCTCAACAAAATCCAAGGTGTTTTGGATGTGGGGTTGAGGACCAATGCCAGAAACTTTGAGATGTTACGCTGAATCAATGTTCAGTTTTGGGTATTTAAAAATCAACTTTTTGGGTATTTCTTTACCTGGATAATTGAGCATGCATCAAGACAAACACTGATGTTAACGTCTTGCTAACAATTGTGCATTTATTTTTAAGCTGCGCATGTGCAGAGCCTGTAGGTATAGGTTCTACAATGACAGCTTCATACAGCCAACTCAGCATTCAAATTTCCCAAATCCCTTGGTATACTGTCAAAGTTATGCAGGAGATAGTAATTGAAAATGATGTAGAAAGAGGCCTTAGGCCATACAGATGTTAATACTACACCCTCAGTGTCTATTTAGGTACACAATGTGTCTCTTGATAATTATTTCCATAGTCATTTGCATCCTTTCTGCAGAATCCACCACCATCTATTTTCCTGCATTTCTCTCCTTAATATCCTATCTGTCAAACACATCTTTAGCTTCTCTATTCCTTGCAACTACAAATCAATCATCAACATTTGCTCCATTGACAAATCTCTCCCCCATGGGGACAATCTCTATCACTACATCCAAGTCATTACATGTTTCATCTTACTCTTTTATTGATAGCAAAAATTTTCAGGTAAAATTTGAACAGTTTTGACAGCAAAGACATCCTAATTTGTTTTTGCCTGACATTTGATGATGTTTCACAGAAGTGACATAAATAAACAAAAATTAAATACCTTTTTTTTTCTTATTTTATACTGCTATACAAGTGCCCTAATTTTTTGTACATTTAGGATGTTCTGGATCAATGGATAATTAATAAATGATCAATTTCTTAATGTGAGACAAGCTATTTATACATTCTAAATATATCAATTGTTAAAAGTTAAACTAATTATGAAATGATTTTTGGCCTAGGCAACTCAAAGTCACCAAACCACACTGGGACGGCATAGAATATGATTAATATCTGGGGGTTTTGAAAAAAAATACTTGGTAAGAGGATGTACTTGAGAAGGTTAAAAAAAACAAGAAAAAAAGATTTCTCCAAAGACTTATATAAACGAGGGAAAACAAACGTACGCCCATATGCACAAGCTGGATGTCAGACAGAGATGGAAAGATCAGCTGTTTTAATTGGTCTGGTATTGGCTGCTCATCTGACTCAAACAACCATGTCTACAGGGGCTTGGGCTGGTACGGTAGTATCATCTGTGAAATGCAAGCTGCAAGGAAGCACTCGTTTACCTGCATTTTCAAAGGACGGGGACTTTGTTATTGGTGGTGCTTTTTCCCTTCATGCCTACACACACACAGTTTACAATGACTACACCATCATACCCGAGCCTGTGAAATGCAAAGGAAGGTCAGTACTGGGATGAAGAGAGTGCTCAAAACATGTTGGACTGTCTAAAAATAAAACTATTTTCACATGTTTTATGTTCTGTAGTATTACATTGCTCTTGTGTGGTGCTGAAAAAAAAAATAAACAAGAAAAGTATTCCAATAGTCAGTCATTTATATTCTTGGAAGTAATAGTTGTATTTTGAAAACAGAAATCATATTGTTAAACAACAATTTAAAAAAAATTGAACAGGAAATGACAAGCCTTTACATATTTATTTATACATTTTTGTGATCTTGTGAGCATGATAATCATTTTTGCTGAATTTAACTGGTCAGACAATGTGTTGAAGTACCCTTATACAATGAAGTCATTATCTGGCCATGGTCAAAACCCACAACTCCTACAATGTTTTCTTGTGACATTTAACCTAAGTCTGTAGTTTAATTTCTAACAGTGAGTTGACTTTCTGCAGCATTATCACCAGTGAACTGCAATCATTACGTGCAATGGTCTTTGCCATAGAAGAGATTAACAACAGCACAGAGCTGCTGCCCAGAATTAGGCTCGGGTATCAGATCTATGACTCATGTGCATCAGTGGCTGTGGCAGTGCATGTGGCATTTCAGTTTCTAAATGGCTTCGACCCTGTGTTTTTTATTGGTAACAATTGCTCACAATCTGGTATGGTGATGGCCGTTGTTGGGGACTCTGGGTCTACGACATCCATCAGTTTGTCACAAGTCATCAGGGCCTTTAACATTCCCCAAGTAAATGTTTCCAATTTTTGTCAATTTTTGTATTTACATTAAGCATGTGCATGATATTTGATTTTGCGGTTCTTTTACATTTACACTGTTTTATTTCTTTTGGTTTAGGTTAGCCACTTTTCGACATGTGCATGCTTGTCTGACAAGCAGCAGTACCCAAGTTTTTTCAGAACAATTCCCAGTGACCAGATTCAAGCTGAAGCACTAGCCAAGCTAGTGAAACACTTTGGCTGGACTTGGATAGGTGCTGTTCGGTCAGATTCGGATTATGGAAATAAGGGCATGGCTTCTTTTCTCCAAGCAGCACAGAAAGAGGGGATCTGTGTGGAATACTCTGTATCTTTTTATCGGACAGACCCACAGAGCAGAATTCAGAGAGTGGCAGATGTTATCCGCAGGTTTCTTCATCACAGATATTTATTGTGCATTAACTTGTTTAATTATCTTTAAAATAAACATTTGATGATGTGAAGACATAAAAACATCTTTCTAATGCACTATGTTGTTTGTCAAGGTCTACAGCTATGGTTGTTGTCGCATTTGCAGCTTTAGGAGACATGGGGATACTGCTGGAGGAGCTTTCACGTGAGCCTTCCCCACCCCGCCAGTGGATAGGCAGTGAGTCTTGGATAACATACTCAGAATTAACGAAATTCCATTTATGTGCTGGGGCCATTGGATTTGCGATTCCGAAGTCAGTAATTCCAGGTCTCAGAGACTTCTTGTTGAATCTGTCTCCCTCTGAAGTGGCTGCTTCTCAAATACTTACTGAGTTTTGGGAAGGTTCATTCAACTGCACACTTAAAAACAGTAAGGAATGTTTCTAGGTTTAAATGATCCTGTCAAACTTCTGGTGTTACAAGGTGCACTGTTGATCCATGAGCTTGAAGTATTAATGGTAGCAATGAAATATGAGACAGGTGGCTCTCTACAAATATTGATACTTATGATACCTTGTCTAAGGAACATGGAAAGAAAAGAATCTGCACTTCCAGATGCATTTCTTTCCAAGCTCCTTAGACAACGATGACCTGGATGTCTGAGAACCGTCACAGATTTATGATGACTTCTAATTCAGTTGAAGTTTACGTGACTTAGTTTTTGTATTACAGACTTTACATATCTATATATTTTTAATCTTTTGAGATTATGAATCACAGTGGTAATGTAATTTGTAAGTACATAAATGAGATCTGAGACTAGTTTGAATTTCAGAGTTTAAAATGTCAGTTCTGTCTTTGTTTATTTTTAGATACTGCTGCAGACAAGAAGGTATGTGATGGAAAAGAAGACATAAACAGTCTCCATAATCAGTACACTGACACATCTCAGCTCAGAATTACTAACATGGTGTACAAAGCTGTGTATGCATTAGCACATGCCATTCATAATGCAATGTGTCGAGGAGCAAATGTCACAGCTCAGTGTGACACATTAACCAAGTTGCAGTCCAAACAGGTCAGAAGAAATAAATATCTTAATGGCAGTTTCCCTCATCACCTCTAATATAACTTGGATCAAATAAAGTATTACTATTAATAATTGCAATATTGTATGTATTTTCTTTCTCTCCCACGCTCTCTCTTTATTCATTTTTACAGATTTTAATTGAACTGAAAAAAGTTAATTTTACCCAAAATGGATATGATGTGTCATTTAATGCTAATGGGGATCCTGTGGCTATTTATGAGCTCATCAACTGGCAGAAAAGTGAAAGTGGAATCATTGATATGATAACTGTGGGGCTGTATGATGCATCACTACCAGTGGGCCATGAATTTTGGATTAACAGAAACATTACCTGGATGGGGGATAGCAGAAAAGTAATGACTCAAAGGATGAGAATCTAACTCTACTGAACAAGATAATTTATATTTATTATGCCACCTTTGTGTGTTGACAGGTGCCAGTGTCAGTGTGCACTGACAGTTGTCCTCCAGGAACTCGTAAAGTACTGCAGAAAGGAAAACCCATCTGCTGCTATGACTGTATAGCGTGTCCTGAGGGAGAGATCAGTAATACAACAGGTAAAATCAAATTTTTGTCCAAGCATTTAAAATGGTTTTACGCTTCCCAGAAGTCTCTCTTTTTTTTTTCTTTATTCAGATTCTGCTGATTGTCTACGCTGTCACACGGAATTCTGGCCTAATAGAAAGAGAGACACTTGTATCCCTAAGCCTGTAGAGTATCTTTCCTTTCAAGGCATCCTAGGAATTATCCTGGCTACATTCTCAGTTGTGGGTGCTTTTCTGGCTATTATCACGGCGGCTGTATTCTTTCATCACAGGACATCTCCAATTGTCCGAGCCAACAACTCTGAGCTGAGCTTCCTGCTGCTCATCTCTCTCACTCTGTGTTTCTTATGTTCATTAACTTTCATTGGAGCACCATCTGAGTGGTCCTGCATGCTGCGTCACACTGCATTTGGGATCACCTTTGTACTCTGTATCTCCTGTGTACTTGGGAAAACTATAGTGGTTTTAATGGCTTTTAAAGCTACACTTCCAGGTAGCAATGTCATGAAATGGTTTGGTCCTCCACAACAAAGAATGACTGTTGTGTCTTTCACCTTTATTCAAGTTTTAATATGTACTATTTGGTTGGTAGTGAGCCCTCCTTTTCCAATAAAAAATCTAACCACATACAAGGAGAAAATCATATTGGAATGTGCATTAGGCTCTGCTGTTGGCTTCTGGGCTGTTCTCGGTTACATAGGCCTACTTGCTGCCTTTTGTTTTGTTTTAGCTGTCTTAGCCCGCAAATTACCTGATAATTTCAATGAAGCCAAGCTTATCACTTTCAGCATGCTGATATTCTGTGCAGTGTGGATCACCTTTATCCCAGCATATGTCAGCTCTCCTGGGAAATTTACAGTGGTTGTGGAGATTTTTGCCATTCTGGCCTCCAGCTTTGGTCTAATAATGTGTATATTTGCTCCAAAGTGTTTTATCATATTGTTTAAGCCTGAGAAGAACACCAAGAAATATTTAATGAACAAAAATCAATCATAGTCTATTAACAATCGGAAAATGGTGAATATTCTAATCGCAAACTTAAATTGTGCCCCTTCAAAATATTTTTGTTGTTGTTGCTAAGTTCAAATTCATATGTCATTATTTATTTTTTTGTACATGTAATTATTTAGTGTATGGATATTTCATTGAGAGTCAATCACATAAATAAATGTAAAGTCATATTTAACACTCAGTGTGTGGTTCTGAGTTATTTCTCAGTGGCCTGATACAATTTCTTCTAGCAGTTTGATTTCTTTTACCATTTCATTTTGTATCAAACACTAAATCATACTCAGTCATAGTATAATCAAACTGCTCAAAGAAATAAACACTTTTGTTGGGAGTTTCTTAAATTTACAGAAACAAAGGACTATTTTGGTTGGGTACTGTAATTGTTTCGCCTTTATAAAGTAAACTGTAAAATTAATATGCTTACCCAGATTAGTGGTGACCCATCATCAAACCAGTCATGGTGAACAGTGTTACAGGCATACAACATTCTCCATGGTTTCTTCCAACCCTTTGACATTTATTACATGTACTCATATAATAATCATTGCATGCCCTCATGTTTGAAATGTACAGGGAGCCAATGGTAGAACAGCCAATTCTAGCAGTCTATGGCAAATGCCAAGTGGGCTCCATGATGCTGAGCCATCAGTACTGGGCCTAGTACATTATATCAGGCCCTTAGGCCACCATTATTAAGTCTGCTTCTGAATATTTGGTCAGAAACATTCATAGCAGTGGTCTGCTGGAGGTAATTTTGTAGGGTGATGCCAATGCTCATCCGGTTCTTTCCTGCACACAAAAACAAATAACGGTCTTGATGATGGGTTAGGGACCAAATTCTCCTCCTGTGTGCAATAAGCTCTCTTAGAATAACTGTTTGTCTCCTGGAATCACCTGTTCTTTAGACTGTCTTCAGAGATACAACAATGTTTCTGCAAATGTAGGTATTGATGTGCCATT
>NW_024584603.1:0-14385 GCF_018398535.1 Haplochromis burtoni
CTACAAGTGTGACATCAGCGGTCATGGAGAGTCTCCATCCAGCTGGATCACTGTCACAGGTGACACACTCACCTGTCTGTGTTTCTGCAGCTTTCAACATTCACAATGTGACGACAACTTAATGACTGTGTTTGCTTTATTTTAGGGGAACACACCACCACACCTCCACCTAGATCCACCTCCATCATTCTTCCTCCATCACTCTCTCCTCCTGTTCTCTCTGTGTTGTCATGTGTTGTATCAGTGTGTGTTGTGGTTCTACTGGTGTTACTGGTTCTGCTGGTGAGACGATGTGTTCACAGGAAATCTGAAGGTGAGACTCAGAATTTTGGAATTTACAATTGGGGTTTTTGTTTGCTTAATCTTTAATTTTGATTACATGTCTTTGATGGTAGAGTTAAACATGTACAGCAACATCAACATATCAAATAGTGAAAAACACCCAGTCAAACAGAGGAAATATTTTTGTAGTTTTAAAAACTGTGTTTTGCACTGATTGCTGGTTGATGCTTGCCTCAGTGTCGGTCAGAACACAAGAATAGAGGCCCTCTTATTGCTTTGTGGTCATTTATTACAAACTTGTAAGCAGGTAGACATAGGTGTATACGTGGCCCTACTGGGAACTACTCACTGGTAGTAAAACAATGCACAACACCACATGGACTGGACTTTTTGCTTGGTTGCCACACTCCAACTACCCCACCCATTTTGCCAGTGAGGCGTATCAATTTGCTTTCCAGTCCAGCAGGTGTTGCATCACTGAAAGCACATACGAGGAATCCTATGAAATTCCAAAAAACAACAAAATAAAAATTTGAAAACTTCCTAACAGCTGCCCTCAAATGTATGAAGTACATTTGAATATTTGAAATGCTCTCAGGTTTGAGTTGAGTCTCTGGTTAACAACCTGTGGCAGTAATCCACCTGGCTACCCTATCAGCAAATGGCCGGGGGTCTCTGGATCAAGATAAGAAACGCTGGAGGATACATAGCCTGATGTCTTTGAATTTAGGATGCCCTCCATTTCAATCAACAGATTCCTGAGAACATCTTCAGCCACAGGTTGGGTACCAACAGTTACATAGAACATTGTCTTAATAGAGTAATTTTCCCTTCCCACAAACCACTGGGAAGGAGCACTAGGTGTGTTAAATTTAAAGTAAATCTTCTGCTTGGTAAGGCTCTGTTGCAAACTGGCGGATCACTCAGTAATTGCTTTCTGTAGCTCCCTTTTAGCTTCCCAAAAGTTAGTGCCTCAATCTGAGATAATCCCTGTGGGTGCTCCTGTCATGGCTGGCGGGGTGGGCCGTGTGGTGTTGGAGGAAAAGGAGGACCTCGGGCCCTCCAGCTGATGAGGCAGAAAGCTGGACGGGCTCCTCGGACCCTCCAGCGGAGACAGGAAAGTGCTGGCCAGGCTCTCCAGAACCCCCAGCGGAAATGGTCACTGAACCGGCGGGCACAGGGGCCCCTGGCACACGCAGGGCTGAACCAGCAGGCACACGGGCCTCTGGCAAACACAAAGCAGACTGCAGCTGCACCGAGCATTGACTCAGCTCAGGCAGCGACAGCCGGGTGCAGTCCCTAGCTGGCTTCTTAACCTCCAGGGGTCCAGAGGCAGAAGCAGAGGCCGGACCAGGCAACGCTGAGGCTGCTGAAGCCAGACCAGGCGACGCTGAGGATGCTGAAGCCGGACCAGGCGAAGATGAAGCCGAAGCCAGACCAGAAGAAGATGAAGCCAGAGCCGGACCAGGTGAAGATGAAGCTGCAGCAGGCGAGGATGAAGCTGCTGCTGCTGCCGGCGGCTTGGATGAAGGTGCTGTTGCTGCCGGCGGCGTGGATGAAGCTGCAGCCGGCGAGGATGATGAGGCTGCAGCTGGCGGCTGGACGGGCTCCTCGGGCCCTCCAGCTGACGAGGCAGGAACCTGGGCGGGCTCCTCTGAACCTCCAGCTGACGAGTCTTGGGGCTGGACGGGCGCCTCAGCCTTTGGGTATCCTTGTTGGTCTTCAGACAACAATTCTGATGGCTAAAGAACCAAATGGGACAGGCAAAGAAAAAAAAAAAAAAAAGAAGCATCACATTAGGCATGACTGGCTAATGAAAAGGGGAGTTTATCAACAGAGGTTTCCATTGACAATCACTACTGAGTTCAAACGCATCCTTGCCAGGAAGACTCCTTTTACAAGAGTCAGCCTGTATGCAGTCCTTCCTGCTACCTCTATTCATTATTAGTCCTTCAAACTGGATGTCGTATCTTTTCCTAGAATCCGAATAAGCTTTTCAATTTGCAGGCAATCTTCTCTCAGGCAGAGGCACTCAGCCAAATACACCCGCGTGCCTATTTTTCATATTGTTATTTATGCTTAGAAATATGTAATCATTCGTATGCGGATAAAATATCTTATCCTTATTAGGTCTGATAAGATTCTGTGTACACTTGTGTACCATGAGATGGGAGGAAGCAGCCTCGACGTTATAATTTCCATTACAGCTTTAGAAACTAGACTGTTCTGTTCTGTTAAAGTGGAAGACTTCGCACCTTTAAGTGGTCATTTGAGATATGACCTGTTGCAAGTTCCTGTTTTTATAGTTTAGCGAGATGCTCACTTCTGCTATTGTGGCATGACACACGTTAGTTTGTCATGCCAAAATACATCATACAATGCAGCGCCTGCATTAAAAGAAAGATATCATGCCTTGTATGGTGTCAGGAAGTGAAACACACATGCACGCAGGTGTATACTTTGCTGACATACACACATGCCTGCTTAAAACTGTCACATGGTTAACTGAATTATGTGTAACCTCTGTTGTCAATAAAAGAGTGGAGTTGCTTGGACAGGCAAGTGGCAACACTGAACTCCATGAAGCTCCCCTTGCAAGTGAAACATGCTCTGGTGTCTGTGTGGCTGCTTTCAGTGATCTGAGACTAGGCTACAGATATGGTGAGCATCCCATACCCCTTTACACAGCAAATCAAGTTCCAGTACCCAAGGAAATGAAACAAATCAGGTTGGAGAAAGAAGCCCAGAAGGCAACTCCATCATCCTCTAGAGCCTCAAGCCCTACGAGTCAAGGTTGATGAGAAACTTTGGACTCACTTTAATGCACTTGAATCCCCTCTAGAAAGACTGCCCCTGGTGAAGGTGCAGGAATTGGGTGCACAACCTTATATCTCCTCTTCTGCTATTCCATTCCTACACCCTGACTGCCTGCCACAGTCATCTCCCTACTATCAGCAGTGTGAAAGAGAGCCCCAGGAGTCACCAGAGGAGCGAATCAGCCAGTATGGGTTGAATGTGATTCTCAGGAGCACACAGGGATCACACCCTAATCCTACTGCAACCTGCTTTTAGTCAGTAATGGTCTCGCAGTCATTCCTCCAGAGTACGGAAGGCCATACACTCCTGAAAACTTCTACCACTGCAGCATCAGCAGCATTGTTTAAGTGTCCCCCTCACTGCCCTCTGTCCCCCAAACCCAACTCATCAAAGTTTCTTGAAACAACTAACTTGTCTTAGTCGGGGAGCAGGATTATGAACAAGTTAGTTCCTAATTTGAAAAATACTGAGTGAATTTAAAAGACCAGGTGGTACCAGTGACACCAAGTAAGCCACCACCGTCTATAGGCCAAAAAGTAGCCTCTATGTCATATTGTGATCATCCTTCTGTTACATGATCAGATCTGACACCATCCTATCACTACAAGTCTCTGCGCAGCCTCTTTCTGCCCTCTATACTAGTAAATCAACCCGTTCTGTCACTAGCAGATTGAACCACTCAGACATCGCATCAGCGATCACACCGTGCCTGCATTAAAAGGAAGAACTAGGTCCTGGCTGTTTGTTGATGTTGTTGGTATGTGTCTGGAAGCCAAGTTAGTGAACAACAACCGGGCTGGGAAGCGTTGCAATGCAGTGGACACCATGTGTTTTTTTACAGTGGTATAAACTCCAGGACTGGGACATGGCGGAACCGCGACCAGGCCAGGCAGGGGAAGGGAGGCAGCGACATGGAGTGAGCAGGTGGTGGAGCAGATGCAAGACCAATACGAGCCCCAGGTACAGAAGATCACAAGTCTGGCAGCTTGGGTTGGTACCTTGCCAACACCGCTGCCGTGCCCACCGGTATCCCTCAGCTGTGTGGGAGTGGCGAGTGTCTAGTCTACTCCTGGGCCCTTGCCATCCCTAGGGTGAGGCCCGTCAAGACCCAGCCTTCCTCCACCCCTGTACCCACTCCTCGGGTTGGAGCAGCGTGTCTCAGAAGGTGCCTGCACCCGTAGCACGTGCCTGCACCTCTTCTTGCCTCCCAGAGGAAGGCAGTAAAGCAACCTCCGCGTCCACCACCTGCTCAGCCTGACCCAGTGGACAGCGCAATAAAGGAACCTGCATGGCCTGAGATAGTGGAAAGAGCAAGGGAGAGTCCTGCTGCACCAGAGCCAGAGGTCAGTGGCAGGGACAGTCCTGCTTGGTCGCCTGCCACGCCGCCTGGAAGCCTCGGCCCATGACTACGATTGCTGTGCTGCCACCCCTTGCCATGTAGGCTGCCTCCAGTATAGCTCTGTTGCCCCTGCTGGACATGCATGTGGCCCCTGGACCCACCTCATCACAGAGATATTGCCAGCGGCATGAGCTAGCTTTCATGGTGAGGAGATAGATTTATCAGACATTTGATGGGGAGATACTGGAGTATTTGTTTTATGAATCAGGCCTCTCGTTGCCATGCTCAATACTCTTGAGCCAGACAGTGAAGCTATGGAGTAACTTCCGAGGAAGTTGGCAGGTAAGATGAGGTTTTCCAGACAGATAGGCCACCAACATGGAAAAATGTACATCTTCTTTGACCTATCAGAATGGTCAAACATGCACTAACATGAGAATAAACCCTCATGTTAGTGCGAAGAAATACTCATGAACAGGAAAAGACTGAAACAAGGTCATGGATGAGATCGGAAACTATCACTTCCTGCCAGTACTATTTATTTATTTTTCAGGGTTAAACTTTATGCTTCTCACTTTGAATAGACTTTTTTTGTTTTACTTCTTTTGTCCAGAATGTGTAAACGTTATCATCTTAATCCAGTGTAGTTTTTTGTCATGTGTTTAATGTTGCTCATTGTGTGTTCGACTGTGTTTGTGGTCTGTGGTTAACAGAAGCTAACAGCTCTGCAGTCGTCCAACATCCTGTCTCAGATTTTTGAAAAAGTTGCAGGTGTGAAACCACAGTTAAACTCAATTCTATTTATCTAAGTGTCTCTACTTAAATTCCAAATGTAACTTTTAAAAAATTAAATTTTATATAGTTTGTGAGTTTCTGATATGTTGATCCAATGGAAGCATCATTGTGAAAAGTAGTCATGTTTTCTATGTAAATGCTATTGTCCACTTCTAATGATCCAAATGCTTTTTGTGTAGACATTTTTGTAACAACAGAACTGTCTTTACAATCAGCTCTGCTATCAACTGTATGACCTACAGTGATGTCTTATTTGTTTTATTCTGTAGAGAGTGCTGTAATCCACTCAGCAGTCAGAACAGAAGATGTCACTTATGGACAAATCATCATCAAAAAGAAGCAAAAAAGTTCAAATATGAGAGGTAAAGCTGCTTTTCTTCCAAAATTCCCTTTCTTTACAGACATGATCCTTTGTTTACAACTGCCATACCATAATTTATTTATATAACACTTTAAAAACAATACAAGGTCAACAAAACTGCTGTACAGCAGATATATAAGAAGTACAATAGGAACAATAAACACAAAAAATAACAATAAAGTAACAGTATCAGTTACCCATTGGTTCAAAAGCCAGTGAATAAAAATGTTTTTAACCTAGATTTAAAAATCACCAAGCTTCAGGGCTATAGTTTAAAATGCTCACTCTTCATTTAGATTAAGGAACTGACAGCAACAGCTGCTAAGCTGACTAGAGTGAGGCCAGCCCCTATTAAAAGAGAGTTGCATTAATTCAAGCATGAGGTTATCAAAGCATGGATGATAGTGTCCCGACTGGAAAGGTTTAACCTTTGACAGACATCTGAGGTGACAGAATGAAGATTTCGCCACCCCATTTAGGCTACATCTACACTAATCCTGATGCATTTGGAAATTGATATTAAAACTGATATTAATCTTTAACAGGGCTGTCAAAATTGAGAGCAAACAAAACAACTGCTGTATAATGCCCTCCTATATCTCAGTTTAATCGGTCACATGACTGCATCATATGACTAAAACCGTAGCTTGCCTCCACCAGTGTGTGAATGTGAGAGTGAATGAATAGTGGCATTGTAAAGCGCTTTGGGTGCCTTGAAAAGCGCTATATAAATCCAATCCATTATTATTATTATTATTATTATAAAATGAGCCATTGTTTACGAAAGCCTGTGGTTACACTGTCCGCACTGTGATGTGAAAATGTTTTCAATTGTATCCACTTGGAGAGCGTTTTCAAAAAGCTTCAGTTTCCTTGACCAAAAACGCTGTCTCAGTGTGGACGGAGGGCCGAAAAAAAAAAACAACCCAAAACAAAACAAAAAACTGTTCTCATCAGTCTTTACTACCATCTTCCACAGAGATGTGCAGCTTGTCATTTTCATCGCCTTTCACAATTAATACATTCTCTTCAGTGTACTAACATCTGGGTTAGTAGATCTATTAAATATATTTACTATGTAAGTAGCATGCTGACATTTCCCAATAAGCATGAGGCTGATGGGAATACTATGATATCTATTGGTAATTAGAGTTCATTGGTTGCGTTTAAAAAGTCATCAGAATTTGAGAAATTATAGAATAAAACAGAAGAAGTATATTATCCCTTGATGGTTATTGTACATGTACAGTAAAATTATTGGTGTGCCACAAAAACTGTGCAGGAATAAAATATAAGAATTAAGACAGCAGAAAAAAAAAACAGGACAAATATACACAATTAAGAGAAACATATACCAAAACAAGAGAAAGGTACACAACAGAAAAGGAAGATTGCCACAACTGACCACGTGCTCAGTGAATACCTCAGGCAGCAGTAACCCAAGAAAGAAGAGCAAAAGGAGTCACCATCATGGAAGGACAGGCCCCTGCACGGTATGTACCACCAGCAGATAGAGGAGGTGGCTGATATCCAGAAATCCTACCAGTGGCTGGACAAAGCTGGACTGAAAGACAGCACAGAGGCACTAATCATGGCAGCACAAGAACAAGCTCTGAGTACAAGATCCATAGAGGCTGGGGTCTATCACACCAGGCAAGACCCCAGGTGCAGGCTGTGTAAAGATGCCCCAGAGACAATCCAGCACATAACAGCAGGGTGCAAGATGCTAGCAGGCAAGGCATACATGGAACGCCATAACCAAGTGGCCGGCATAGTGTACAGGAACATCTGTGCCGAGTATGGCCTGGAAGTTCCGAGGTCAAAATGGGAGATGCCCCCAAGGGTGGTGGAGAATGACCGAGCTAAGATCCTGTGGGACTTCCAGATACAGACGGACAAAATGATGGTGGCTAACCAACCGGACATAGTGGTGGTAGACAAACAGAAGAAGACGGCCGTAGTGATCGATGTAGCAACATCAGGAAGAAGGAACATGAGAAGCTGGAGAAATACCAACGGGCTCAGAGAAGAGCTCGAGAGGATGTGGAGGGTGACGGTGGTCCCAGTGGTAATCGGAGCACTAGGTGCAGTGACTCCTAAGCTAGGCGAGTGGCTCCAGCAGATCCCGGGAAGAACAGCGGAGATCTCTGTCCACATGTGTGTGTGTGAGTGATTTGTTTGATTGATTCTACTTTTTCAAAATTCTGTATTGAGTTCTGGTGCCAGAATGATGCCGATTGATCAAACTGATTACAGCATGTCATCATGATCATGAAGGATCATGTTCATCAGTTCAACCTTCAGTGATGTTCAATGAGGAGTAAAATATCTCAGACTGGTTTAAATTTGGCAGATCTACAGGTCTGTGGACCACATTAGGCCATAACTAATTGTGTAGTCTCAGCCTCAGGTCCACCTTACCTTGACAAAATTTTATGTGTGTTGTAATTTTTGACGATTGCCAGAACTGAGTGTTAAATCTCACAGCATTGTTGATTGGGATTTAGCAAACAGGTTGTAAACAGAAATAATTAGTTGGGATTAGATGTCTAAGCAAACAAAATAATCACACTTAACCTACTTTAATACAATGAATTTTTTTTACTTCTTTCTGCACGTGAAACCCCCAAAGCAACTTCCTGTTGTTGATACCAGTTAACTGTAGACTGAGGGTGTTGAGACCTCTTACCACAGTGTGTCCTGGTTTGGCTAACATAAGTGTTCATGTTGTGAGAACAACATGCATTGGGCACTGTGGTGAAGCGTCTCAGTCTGCATTAGAAGAAGATGGCAGCTTTGTGGTCGTCTGCCTCCCATGTTCACAGAAACACCCACCAGCTCTTTCAGGTCAAAAGTTTTTCAGCAGAGGTGGTAAGAAGTGGAAAAAAACAGAAAAACACACAGCTGTGTATAAAGGTTACTGCTTAATATCTAATTAAACCAAAATAAAAATGCTCTGCCAGAGCTATAGTGTAACGATAAAAAAAATACTCCCATAAAGTTTTTTTTTTCTTTTTCTGGATTTAGTGCTTTCAGTGGGAGAAACTCTTCTTTCCTCATCCAAGTGACTTCTTCAGTCTCAGCTTCTGTCTCAGAGGTGTTACGACCCCCTCTGTTAGGGGACAGGGAGGGATAACATACATAAGCCCTGACACAGGAAACTAAGTGAAATAAAGGTTTTATTGCAAAATTCAAACAGACCGACAGGGACACGTTCTGCCGACCACTGGGCATATAATCATCACACAATTAACTAACACACATGTGAGTGAAAAACTAAAGCTAACCTCACAAGCAGTAACACCACCAAACTCCAGTTAAGTTCAACCATAGACAGAGATTAACAAGCAAACTTGAAAACTATGAACACAGTTTGGTGAGCAAAGTTCAAAGAGAGAGAGGCAAGAGACAAACTGCATGTTCAGTCCTAAGCAGCAGTGCACAGAGTGAAGGATCTCCAGCCTTCTGTAGCCACAGGTGAGCACAATCAGCCACTCCTTGCTACACGTAGGACCACAGGATCCCCAGGCAGCCAACCATCTATGTGGGTTGACACACTTCAATCTGCATGCAGGAGGGCTGGCACAGGTCTCCAGCTAGCCAATTGTCAGTGAGTCCTGGCACTCTTAGATTTGCTTGAAGAGAAAAAGGCTTTCTCACTTTCTCCGAGGGTAAGGGCCGTAGCAGCAGGTTTCAATCTTATAAACGGTACATTTGCAAAATGACTGAAGCTTGCCAAATGAATGAACAATGAGCTGGGAGGTCAGTTCTTTGATCATTAAATGGCCTGTATTTGTATAGCACTTTACTAGTCCCTAAGGAACCCAAAGTGCTTTACACATCCAGTCATCCACCCATTCCGGCAAGCTACATTGTAGCCACAGCCACCCTGGGGCCCACTGACAGAACACTGGCGCCACCAGGCCCTCTGACCACCACCAGTAGGCAACAGGTGAAGTGTCTTGCCCAAGGACACAAGGACCAAGCTGGGGCTCAAACCGGCAACCTTCCGATTACAAGGCAAACTCCCAACTCTTGAGCCACGAACACCCCGTGTGTATTAATATACAAAATATCAGAACAGAATCAACCTCTTTGGATTTACTTACGTGGATGATTGAGCATGCATTAAGACAAATAAAACAGTACTCTTAACATTGTACATGCAATTATTTCTATGTGTTTAATTGTGCAGGGAGTGATCCAGCTGCAGCAGTGAGAACAGAAACCATCAGTTATGGAGAAATAGCCATCACACCAAAAATTCTTAAATTACTGTAGTCTTCCTCCGTAACATACGTATGAGTTGTACTGTCACATATTTGTCAGCTAATACTACCTACATAAACCTGAGCCTACAGTCCCACATGCTACAAATACACATTTATTTTTTTTTTTTTTTTTTTTTTTTTTGCCTGTCCCGTTTGGCTCTTTTGCCATCAGAATTGTTGTCTAAAGGCAAAGAAAGATGCCCAACGGATTTACTTTACCAAATTGACCATCCCAGCCTTGCCGTAATGGTCCATTTGATTCACCTTTTATTGTTTATTTTATTTTCACTTACTGAATACGGGACAGACTTGACTGGGGGAAAGAAGGGGAGAAAGAAAGAGGGAAAGAGAAACAGCTGAGAAGAGGGACGGGGGAGAAGGGCAAAAAGACAAAAACCAACAGAATGGCAGAAAAAAAAAATGCATATATCAATCACCTGGATCACCTGCTGAGAAAGAAAAAAGAAAACAAGCAGAAGAGAACAAGAGTAATAGAATAAACAACATCACAATGATATATGGGAATATGACAGTAAATACTAAATATTAAACATTATTGTGCAGCACATAAGATCAACAGAACACAGTGTGCTTTGAGGTAGGAGCCAAAAAGGGTGTAGTTTGTGGGTGTGATCACCCGTGTGTACACCTGTGAGCATGGACGCGCTTGTTTTTTTAAAAGGTTCCTTCATGTAATGATCTGCTAGAGGGTGTGGGGGGGCCACAGCCCCGTCCTCCAGGGTATGAAGCAGGTATGGAGGAGATCAAAACTCCAGACATCCAGAGGCCCCCAGAACACAAGAGACCAAGGAAGACCAACAGAGGGGCAGCCGCGCCACTGTCCCAGAAAGAGCTGAGGAGAGTCCCAGATGAGGGTTCACTCAGCAGCCGCGGAGCAGAAGCCAGGGGGAGTTGCAGTGACGCGCCCGTGAGCTCCGCCGGCAGCCAGCTGTGCCTGAGTGACCGAGCCCCAGGCCGAGAGGCCGGGGGCACCCCACCTCCGAAGTGGCCCGAGCGAGCCCCAGGCTCCAGGCCCCGATAAGCGGCCGCCAAGGAGTGAGCCGGTGTGTACCTGGACGCCCATCCCCGGACACAAAGAACCACCAACGCACCGATGTCTGAGGGAGTCCGCCACTGGCAGGGGAAGTGGTGGTAGGGGGAGATAGGCCTCCAAACCTTGGAGGGCCTGAGATGTCCCCAGAGAGGTGGCGCCTGACACCCAACCTGACATATAGACACAGACATACAGGCACACACAGATACAAACATCCATTCCCACCCTCATGCTCTCATATGCACTTACTCCACACTCAACCAACGTGGAGACAGACATAAAGAGACGCTGTACACACGATCACACTCCCCAAGCGTACTCTACAAACCGGGTCTAGGTACCCTTGCCCCTGGAGGGGGGAACTGCACCCAGACCCAGGTGGTGTTACCCTTTTCCCTGCGGTGGGGGGAGGCAGACCGCCCCGACTCCGCAGCAGCAGGGAGGCCCCACACTCCAGACCGCAGTCGGACGGCCAACTCCTCCTCCTAGCCCCCCCGCTCCAGCAGGTCGCAGAGAATGGGGGTGAGAGAAGACTCCAAACATATATACATATACATATCAACACAAGACTGACAACTGACAACACAAGTTGAGAATCAACAAAGAGACTTCAAAGTGACAGATATAATTGGAGGCTATAAACCTACAATCCTGCCAGCTCATCACTGCCTTGATTACCTGCTGGGGTCTGTCCAGACTCAACATCACTTTAACATGATTCTCTGGTTCTTCACCAGCTTTGTGGCAGCTGTCTGTGCAGATGTTGTCAATGTTGTTTTAGTCGTGTGATTATTGATTTGTTAAAAAAAAAAAAATAGTTGAAATCAGGAACATTGCAGTTGGTTGTTGCTATTCACATCTCTTACAAAGAACTATTGTGGTCATCATAAATAATATCTTACCATCTTTAGCTCACATTACCTGTGGTGTACCACAGGGTTCAATTTTAAGTCCTCTGTGATTTTCTGTTTACAAGTGACTTGGTCAAACTTTAAACACCCACGTCTCCTTTCATTGTCACACCACTGCTCACCATTACTCCCTGAAGCTCTCACCTCTATCTCACCCAGGGAATACTGCAGCGAGAAAGAGAGAGAGACTCTGAAAGGAGCAATCATCAGAATCAGAATCAGAATCAGAATCAGAATCAGAAAGGGTTTATTGCCAGATGTTGAGCAGGTTTACAACATTAGGAAATTGCTGCGGTGCTTCAGTGCAACATACTGTCATAAAAATATAAAATAAGAATAAGAATTAAAGTGCTAAGTGGATAGATATATACATGATATATACATGAGTGCAGGTGGTGATCAGTGCCAAACATGGAATGATGCAGTGACACAGCGTAGGGTCATGTGTTAGTGGTGGGAACAGTCATGTGGTTATTGTTCATGTGTCCAACAGCAGAGGGGAAGAAACTGTTCTTATGGCGAGAGGTTCTGGTGCGAATGGACCGGAGCCTCCTGCCTGAGGGGAGCAGGTCAAACAGACTGTGTCCAGGGTGAGAAGGGTCAGCTGAGATCCGAGCTGCACGCCGCAGTGTCCTGGAGGTGTACAGGTCCTGCAGAGATGGGAGTCTGCAGCCAATCACCTTCTCAGCAGAGCGCACAACACGCTGCAGTCTCTGTTTGTCCCTGATAGTGGCTCCAGCGTACCACACGGTGATGGAGGAGGTGAGGATGGACTCGATGATTGCAGTGTAGAATTGCATCATCGTCCGTGTTGGCAGGTTGAATTTCTTCAGCTGCCTCAGGAAGTACATCCTCTGCTGGGCTTTCTTGATGACGGAGGTGATGGTGGGCTCCCACTTCAGGTCCTGGGTGATGGTGGTACCCAGGAAGCGGAATGAGTCCACAGAGGTGATGGGGGTGTCAGTCAGGATGATGGGGGGGAGTGGGGTGTGTGCTTCCTGAAGTCCACAATAATCTCCACTGTCTTCTGGGCATTCAGCACCAGGTTGTTGTGGCTGCACCAGGACCAGACGTTCAACCTCCCTCCTGTAGGCAGACTCATCCCCGTCCGAGATGAGTCCAATAACGGTGGTGTCATCTGCAACTTGATTAGCTTGACATACTGTGTATACATATATACATACATACATACACACATATATATATATATATATATATATATATATTTATATATATATATATATATGTATGTATGTATGTATATATGTGTATACATATAGTATTTATTTCCAATTCAAATTTGACATGTGTTTTAAAAAAAACTATTTAAACAGGGGTTTAAAATTTTGACTTAAAATAAACAATGATAAAAGACATTAATGCTTAATTAATTAATTAATTAATCTATTGCCACAGTAACGATGCCGTTATTTGTAGTGTCTGGTTTCTATCAGCTGAATAAATTTTTGTTCTCATTTGTTTTCCTTGTGTGGTTCTGTGGGTTTCGCCACGTTGTTAGATGGAAAATGTAACTTCTTTAGGTTTGGTTGTGGCTAACCGATACACGCCTCATTTCACTGCAGAAAACAAAGAATAGGCATTAAACCAGAACTACAGCAGTAAATGTAACCTGCCAAGAAGAGTGTCAGTACTGAGTGTGTGTGAAGAGGTTTGATGCCTTTTCTTTAGTCACCTGTAACTAAATGATAAGGGAAAAACTCTGAATGCAGATAATATCTTTCTTTTTTCTTTTTTCTTTTTTAATTTTAGGCAGAACAAAAGAAACACAGCTTCTTAAACATGAATCATCATCAAGCATCTTTCCATTTTATTTATATAGTGAAGAGCAAAACCATGTAGATACAATACTTCGATTAGATTTACCTATTGTCAGTCATCTTAAGTCTGTATTGCCTTTGGTTATTAGACTGAGAAGCCTATCCAAATAATGCTTTTTGCCATGGGGCGAGACAAGTGGCAAAGGTTTGCATGAACTTGGGAGTGAGGACATGAGATGTCCAAAGAATATCTCATAATGTTGTGGATTGCATCTAAGTGTATCATTGAAGTCAACTCTCCGTGGTCCTGATATTATATATTTGTGATATGCAAAAGGTAAACAAGAGCGTGGGGGGCACTGGTACAAATGTGGTTTAAGTTGATGATAACTGTTTTAGCTGAACCCAGCAGTATTTCAAAGGTGAAAGAAATCCCCCTTAAAAGGTGGTTTTATGAAAGAAACAACCAGGAAGACCTGGTGTTTTATTATTGATATACTTTGCAATAACTCTTTTTACAGTGGTTTTGTTTATTTTAATTCAATTCATAAAAAAGTAACTTGTTTTCAGTTTGTTTTCTCCCAAACACCGAATGAGGGACAAGTTTTGTGTAGGACACAATTGTGATGATATTTTATAGTCCAGGGAGCACTTTTAAAGACCTTCTGTGCTGGTATCCGTCATTTACAATGTTGTATGTTGGAGCAGCAGTTTATCAGCAGCTGAGAGGAAGAGGTTGGATAAACTCATCAGGAAGGCCAGCTCTGTTCTGGGATG
>NW_024584604.1:0-1138 GCF_018398535.1 Haplochromis burtoni
TCTGGCCCCTCACTCAGGACCAATATCCCTTGGGAAACCCTACCAAGGGCATGTTACGTTCCCCTGAGGGGTCTAGGCGGTGAGGGGGAAGTAACAAAAGTGACCGGGTCAGAAAAAGGAGTCAGGGAGGCGAAACAGTTAAATAAAACAGTTTTATTGAAGTAATTCAACTAAAAGAAACACCACAAAACACTCAGCTCACTAGCTGGACCCACACAAAATGGCACTCTGGCCCAGAGCTCACCCTGCTCTGGGCTTAAATACCTTTAATTGCTGATGGGAGTCAGCTGTACCAGAGGGAAAGGTGGCACCTCAGGCAGGAGGTAGTGGGACACGCCCACACAGGCACCCTCAGGAGAGAGAGGCCCTGCTAGGGCCGTAACAATAGTACTAGTATAGCATCAGGATGGCATGTGATTTTAACAAGAAATAAGATTAAACTTAAATGTTAAACTCAGCTACTCTTTTTATGGACTGTGAATAATTCAATAAATAAATAAATTTAAAACAATTTCAACATTTTTAAAATGTCTAAAATAATTTTGTTTTCCACAGACGTACTGTACAGTTATTCCTTAACTGCATATTAACACATCTTTGCTTCATTTTATTGTGATTATCTTTGTCTTCTTCCTGCAGATTATGAGACAAATGCCCACTAAGTAGAGGAGAAGCAGGATCCGACATTCAGTACAAGACTCGTCTTGAAACTTGCTGGACTATTAAAGTCACTTTCACCTCCTGACAGACTGTAACATCCCATCATGCCATTGATTGTGGTCCCTACTTCCCAGTTGCTCTGGATGCGAGTAGCTGCCCTGTTATTCACCTGTGTGGCATTCAGCGTCGCTGCACATGGAGCTTATCTGCCCCATGGAGGCATGGCTGACTGGTGCGTCTTCTGCTGGGCGTTCAGCTTCGCTTGCACTCTGCTGGTCCTGCTGGTAGAGTTGTTCGGCCTGCAGGCCCGGGTGCCAGTGTCCTGGTCCAACTTCCCCATCACTGTCGCCTGCTACGCTGCCCTACTCTGCCTTTCAGCATCCATCATCTTCCCAGTCTTCTTCCTTAAAAAACAGTTGCCCTCTGGTGAAACTCGTGACCATCGCATAGTTTCCACAGTCTTCTCCTGCCTGGCAGC
>NW_024584604.1:1994-3663 GCF_018398535.1 Haplochromis burtoni
CTTTAAAGTCATATCAGTATCAATATCATTATAATACCAACACAGTATTATGATATTTGTATTAGTTAAAGAAATAAAGCTTTTATCATAAAACAAATATCTCAGACTTTTTACTCACTTGGAAAGGAAATGGAATAAGTGAGATGAGCTGTCAAAGATGACAGGAAGTATCGATAATTAGTTACACTTAGTGATAAAAAGTAATTTTAATTCAAATAATTAATTCAAATAAGGATATACATTCTGAGTCATGTGATTTCACCCTTTAAATAATTGCTACAATGAATACAAGAACTTTCATTTTGTTGGAAATCTATACGTCTTTTTAAATACCCAACACTGATACATGAATCACTTGAGAGGAGACCCTGCAGGGCAGAAAGCACTATTAAGTATTTTATGCAAAGTTTGGCATGTGTGCCACACTGCTGTGGTGAAAGTAGTATTTATTGTTTACACTGTTGGTCTGTGCCATATTGTAGTGTTAAAGCTATTGCAGTATTTCCAGAAGAAGTTAATCAGTGTTTTGGTGAATAAGATTGGCAGCCATCTTCATGTCCTTAAAACAAACTCTTGACAGTAACTTTAAAGGATGAAAACCAGGTCCAGGTGGAGGATCTGCCTGAAGAAACGGGAAGTACATTGCAAGCAAACAAAGAAGCAGTTATACAGAAAGCAGGGCTGACAGAAATATAACAAGCAAATGGCTGAATTACACAGAAGCAGAGATCATACAGTTTAGTTTTTAGTGCCTTTGGGTAAATTTTGACAGGCACTACAAAAAAGTGACACTATTGTGACACTGGGAGAGAACTATTAAAAATGGAAATTATTTTAATAAAAGGAAGATCAGAAAAGCTTAACACCTAAAGGTGGCTGTACAGGATGTAATGCAGCAGAAACATCACAGAAAAAGGTAAAAATAAAGCACATGCTGCAATGAATAAAGTCCAAACTGGTGTAAATGTGATTAAACCTTAGAAAACACACTTAGAAAAGAGGAATTTACCCATTTTAACATTTATATGTTTGTGTTTATTCATAATAGATTATACTTGCTTGTTTTGGCTTTCTCAAATTAATGATGTAGTAGCAAGGTGAATAAAATCAATATTAACAAGAAAACTTAAAATCTGGCTTAATATTAGACATGAACGTCTTCTATCCTTTAATGCTTACCATGTTTCTGCACAAAACATGTGTCTTACCTGTAACCAGTCGTGTGTAGTTATATACTGTACTTTCTACTGTACTTTCACCTGTGGAAACACACGAAAAAGAAAAGAATGCAACATTATATGTTTGCATCATCCACTTCATGCCAGAGCAACATGCTATAATAACATATAGGGGCTCATAGCAAGACCACTGGAACATTTATCTTTTCTGTTCTAGTGTAGAAGGGTAAACCTCACATATGTGTTAAGATATTCATGCTAACGCAGAATTCAGCAACTGAAAATAGTAGTGAAGGGTCCTGAAATACTGACGCACCGACGCATGTATCAAGCTCACAGAGCGATGCCTGTATCGGTGCGTGCGTCGCTTTAAGAAAAAGTCACGTGATCGATACAGCCGCCCTATCAATCATTGCCAACGCGCCAAACTGTGTTTAAAAGGTACCGCATAGTGATGGGATTTCCGGCTCTTTTTAGAGAACTGGCTCTTT
>NW_024584604.1:4611-13205 GCF_018398535.1 Haplochromis burtoni
TCGTTCACTTCAAAGATCCGGCTCTAAGAGCCATTTCGTTCGCGACCGACCCATCACTAGCACCGCATCCGCATCTGCCAACGGAATGAGTCGTGACCAAAAAAACCCACAAAATTACTCTGGTAAAGATTAAAAAAAAATTAAAAATACACATCTCTCCATAACAAAATGGAGCCCGAAAGAAAAAGAAATGTTTCTGCTGTGTGGGTTCATTTTGATCTTTTAACTGCAAATAAGGTAATAGTTTGTCTGTCTTTGTTTCAGTGTAATCTATCAGAATAGGAAAAACAGCAATGTGACTTGAAGTGTAAATTATTTATTTCATTTTATGCAGGTTAAATGTCACATCTGTTCTGCGGAGCTTTCTTACACAAACAAAAGCACCTCTTCAGTGTTTAGGCATTACAGAGCCAAACATGAAAATAAGACAAACACACCGAGAATGAACACAGGTCGGCCTATATAGACACTGAACAGCTTTATCATCATTTTTTTTATTAATATGTGTTTTATTATTTTTAAATCAAGCATCTAGGAAGACTGCTCTGGACCAGGCAGTCCTGAATTTTATTATAAAGGACTGCCAACCCCTTAGTAATGTGGAGAGTGTCGGAGAGAAAAATTCCAAGATCAGAGGATGCTTTAACGTACTGAGGGAATAGAAAGACATCTTATCCGAACCTTTTCCACCTGGCTTTACAGCTTTTGTGTACCCCAGCTTCATCTGTGCCTGTGAGTTTTCCAAAGCTGGGGAAATGGTGTAAAAAAATAAATGCAATAGACTGAATGCAAAAACATTGGATAAACCTATTTTTCTGAATAGAAATTTATAATAAACTGAGTCAAATGGGTAATATTACATTCCCAATACCTTCATTTTAATGTTCACTTAATGTCATTCACAATATAAATTAAAGATGTCTACAATATTTGCAATATAAAAGATATAAAATGATTCCATGGAAAGTACAATACCTTAAAGTGTACAAGTATGACTAGGTTATTGAATCAGTGTCTGTTGTGAGTCTCAAGTAAGTGGCCTGCAATGATATTTATGGTCCAGCAGGTGTCAGTATGGAGCAAAACAGCAACACTGTGTCGTCAAAGGAAGTCACTGTGCATTGGCCGGGAAACTGTCGACACAGTATCGATACAGTTCGGGAAATGTGCTGAAACGTTTCACGAGGCCTCATCTACCCATCACAAGAAAACAGACATTCAGCTGCACTTTTTATTTCCACTCAAACCGAAAACCGCAGCTCTCTCCACCCCAACTTTTCAAACAGCAAGTGAAAGTAAACTCTAGTGATGGGCAGATGAAGCTTCATGAAGCACTGAAGCTTTTCATCCAATTGGTTCATCCCAGCGCAAAGCGTCTTGAAGCTTCATTTGCTTTAGTAGGACCTACTGGACGTAAAAATATTAGTTGGCATGAATTTGAAGAGTGTGGCATTTTGCACACAGCCTGTAAATGTCAACAACAAAAGGAGTGTGTAAAACATGTATATTGTAGTGATGCAGTATACTGTGTATATTTATACTGGCAGTATGGAAAATGATCATTTACTGTGAGGTGAGGTGTGGTTGGGGTGTGGACAGTGGTTGTGCTTTTGTAACGCTGAGGTATGGACAGCTACACACTGAGGCTTTGAGCCTCAGTCCTGCCTGTTCACATTTTATTCTGTAAAAACTAAATTTTCACTGCTGTTATGGCCTTTTTAGTGGGGAGAACATAGCTAGGATTTAATGATTTAACAAATCTTTTAAATCCTTTGTCCTCCACAATGCTAAATGGCTGGGAGTCCTCAATCACCATGCTAACCAGGTCTTCATCTATTTGAGATTGTTCTCCTGAGGAAAGACAATAAAGATAAAGCACAAATATAAATATCACACACGTAACTTATAACAGCTGTATAATATTATATCATTTAGTAACATTACTGCATGCTATATTATCATGGCATTTGATGGCTCACCTGGTCTTGCTCCACAATCGGTGTTCCCCTTATTCTCATGCAAAGCTCTGTAGTGCCTAAGCATGGATGAGGTGTTGTTATATCCCAGCTCCCTGGCACATAGCAAGCACTTCACCTTGTACAAAAGTAAAGACAGCTTAACATAAATTGTATTGCACCATCAGTATTATGAAAATACATCTTCTGTAGACATTTACATACCTTGTTGGGAGGAATAAGATCAAAATGTTCCCACAGGGGAGGACATCCTCCTCTTCTTAGCTGGCTCCATTCTCTCCTGACTTTCTCTCCTCACTCTCATAAACCTCCAAACTGTCTCCAAACTCTCACTAACCGCAGCTCTCCATCAAACACCCACATTTTGAATGAAGTCTGAGGGGTTTATATCGCTGTCATATTTCGCGGCAAAGTTCGAGCCACTTCATGAACCAGTCACGTGGTACAGCCGGGCAGCGAGGCTTCGGACGTCATCATTTTCATCTTCTCCCATAAATGAGGCAAGCCTCGATACGCGCATCGCTCAAACGCCCCCTCAATTACTCGACACAAGCTTTGAAGCCTCGATACAGAACGTCACATCACTAGTAAACTCAGAGAATAAACGAAGAAAAGCAACGATCTTCAAGCTCTGGTCTTCTGATTTTCTGCAAGCATGCCTGGTAAGTTATTTTAGCACTAATATCCTGCAGTCAAAACAACCATGTGCATTTTGATAAGTCTAATAAATAATCAAAGGAAACGAAACTTGGTTGGTGCTTTAAGACTATTGCGATGAAATCATAATCACAGAAATGTTGGACCAGACCAAGCAAGTAACCTGCTGGCGCTTTTGATTTTGATACATGACTCATCATTTTAACATGTCAGCCAGAGTTACATACATTTGCCTTAAATACATTTGATTTTAATGACCTTTTGTAGCTTTTTATAACTAAACGAAAACAAAACCAAATTAGCTCTGTTTTTGTCATTTCATCTACAAGGCCGCAGTGAACGCAGGAAAAAAGAAATCAAAACTGAAACCAAAGATAACAAAGCTTCATGACACAACATTGCATTATATTTCAGGAACCTCTAGATGGAGCCAAAACCAAACATTAGTAGAGCAGACATATTTCTCACTGTCTTCAAGACCCATTTTCACCTGCTTTTTACCTCTGTGGAAATTGAAGAGAGTTTATAAATATTAGAGTAATGCATGACATTGAAACGTACAGATATTTAGTCCTGAAAATAAATGTACACATACATAGGCCATCTCATGCATACATTTTCCATGAGTTACAGTTTGGAATAAATTCATAGACAATTGCACAACTGACATAAATGTAGCTCTAGAATGTCTAAAGAGGTAGTTTTCTTGTGAAGTTAGTGTGATAAACATGAGATCATATGAACATGAATGATGGTCAGATTTTTTTTTATGTATCTAACAAAATACAGTTTTGATTTTGGAGCTTGTGATCATGGTTTGACAAACAAACTGCAATTTATCTCTTCTAGAACACCCAGGAATCCCGCAGCTCCCCACTGAAGTCAGGGAAAGCTTCTCCAAGGATGCATGGATCAAATTAACAGGCCCTGCAGCTGGACAACTGATGGAAGCTTTATGTCAAAGTGCAGCAGGTTTGCAGGAAAATATGAGCGTTAAAGTGGTAACACCACTGGAAGAAGATGCAGCACAGAAAGACGATGTGACAGGTATCCTGAACGAAACTGATAAACCCAGCATATCTGTGTCGTTTTGTCAAATTTATTCTTTGCAAAGCATGACTTTATTCCTCGTATAACTTTAAAAAAAAATTGATTTAAGAAATATGAATAAACCGCTCTATCAAAACAGAATTATCTAATGTGTTATTTTCACTTGTTTTACCTTTTTAGTGCCACCAACAATAATGGTCATGGAAGGAAAAGCAGCTGGGGCTCAAAAGTACATCAAAGGTAACAACTTATTTGAGAACACTTTAGTTTGAATCAGTTGCGTTCTCTGAGGAAAACATTATCACAGACTGCTCTCCTGGTCCTGTTTTTTTCTTTTTGGTAAATACATTTGAAGAGAGAGCGTGTGGAAATGTCTATTTCATTCAATCCTTGATTTCTTCCTGTTTTCTTCTTTCCTTTGTCGGTTTACACTGGACACAGTCACATCTTTTCTAGCACAAACCTTTAAACAGTTATTATCTAATGAATGATGGCTGAACAACAGACACACTTATGCGTATTTTTCTTATTTAATCTTTGAGCTTAATATTACAACATATGAGTACTCAAATGCTCCTATTAATTTTCTGTTTTCACTTCTTTCCAGTGGAAAAATTGTACAGGATTGTCCTACTGGGAAACACTGAAGCTGTAAAAAGTAGCCTAGCAAACGCCATATTTGGAGAAGACGTGTTTAGGGTTGACAACACTGAATGTCAAACTGAGTCCAAATCTGTCCATGGAAGAAGGATTACCCTGATCAACACTCCTGATTTACTTTGCACAAATAGATCAGAAGAGGAGCTGAAGCCTGAAATACTGAGGTGTGTCACTGGGTGCACTCCAGAGCCTCATGCTTTTCTCATCATGCTCAAAGTGGAGAAATCCACAGAGCAGCAGCAACAGAAGGCTGTTATTGAGAAAATAAGCCAGTATTTCTCAGAGGAGGTTTTCAAATATGCTACAGTTGTCTTTATTCAGGATGGACGAGACTCAGATGAAATGAAGATGAAAGACTTAATAGATCAGAATAAATATCTGAGTGATCTAATGAGGAAGTGCAAGAGCCGATACCACATCATTAATAAATACATCCGACAGGGTGACACCAGCCAGTCCCAGGTTACAGAGCTGCTCAACACAGTAGATCAGATAGTTAAACTAAACAAAGGAGTGTGCTACACTAACAAGATATCGCACCAAGGAGGCACCTGCAGTAACAACAGTGTCTCTAAGAATGACACGATCAAACTTACAGGCCCTGCATCAGAATCAGTGGCAAAGGCTTTCTCTGGGTCAACTGTTGTAGTTTTAACTCCCGGATCAGATGTAGAAGAGGAAATAGAAGAAGACAATAAAAAAGAAGATAAAGAAAAAGAAGAATTAGATGAAGTAGAAGAAGTAGAAGAAGAAGTAGAAGAAGATAATGAGGATGAAGAAACAGAAAAGCAACCTAAAGAAGAAGAAGAATATAAAAAAGATGAAAAAACAAACAAGCCCCATAGTAAAGAAAGAGGACAATCATCCGGGAGCGGCGGATTTCGGAGCATTCTGGGTGCTGTGTTTGGGTTCTGTTTAGGGTTGGGAACAACCGCATTAGGGTCTATACTAGCCACATTAGGGTCTATACTAGCCACATTAGGATTTATACCAGCCACATTAGGGTCTATACGAGCCACATTAGGGTGTATATCAAGAGCAGTGATAATAGGAGTTACAGCAATATTAGGAACATGGGCAATGCTAAAAGTAAGAAAATTAGTAAATTGGGCATATGATATTATATGCAGAGTTTTAGCATGGATTAAAAAAATGAATCAACTTTTGCAAGACCTGTGTCAAAATCGAGGAGTGAATCTACTGGTGTTTGTGTTCTACTCCTTGCTTCTTTCATGGCTTTTTCTTAAAGGGCCCTTTGCTGGGACACTCATCTTAACACAGTTTCTGTTTCTTGTCACCATTCTTGCCATCATAGAATTTTAGCACAGTTTATGTGTGTGCCCTTTTTAATTTAGAGAACAGCATCACACACGGCTTAAGAAGAAGCACTTGTTTGCCAAAGCAGTTCACTCTGTGGTGCAGTATTTACTTTTAAGTAAATGGTATTGGATTTAGTATATATTCATTTTGTTTTCTTTTTCCTTTTAAATATACATTAAGAAATTTGCACAGCAATAAGAATCAGATAGGCATAGCATGACAGAAGTTTGCTTTGATACACAACGATTACATCGGAGTAATCAATAATAGCTTTTAATTTGTAAATAACATTACACAAATAACTTGAGCTTATTAATATCATACTATAATGCATTTCCTGTGTACATACGTGTTTATTTACCAGATCTAAGTGTATCTAACAGAAGCAAAATATAGTCTATCTGCATTACTTGTACCTGCATGATGAATAAAGTTTATGTATCAGAAAATGCTAAAACATCTTGTCATTAGCAAATTCTAAATATATATTCAATAAAACCTCAGATGAACAACATATGACTGAATGTGAGAATCAAGTGCAGACTTTCAGTTTTAATTCAGCTTAGATTTTAAATGTAGATTTAACTGTTCTGCTGGTTTAGACAATTTTATACACAGAATCTAATTTCCAGATGTTTAAAAGTAAAGTTTTGAGTAATTCTCCCACTTCTAGATGCAATGACTAATCGAAACAAGGAAGAGGGAAAAAAAACAGGGTGTGTGAATTATAAAGTCATCAGGAAATATGTTGGACAGAAGTCAGAATGTTTGAAATACCTGTGAGCCAGTTTGCATGCTTGCCAACAATTGTGTTTTTTCTTGCTGTGGCAGTTCTAATAATTTGAATAACTATAATTAGGTCTATAATTTGTTGGAAAACAATACATTTTTGTCTAAGTGCACCACCACAGTTGCTTTTCCAATACACAATTGAAGTGCAGACTTTCCAATTTAATTCAACAGGTTTGAATTTATTGTTATTAACTATTTAGCAATTACACCGTTTCTTAAACACAATGCCCCTTCGCATGGCAACAGCACTGCTGAGCACTGAAACATTATTTTCTATGGCTTGAGCTGTGCAATTATGGTTTCCTACTGCATTGAGCAAAGCAAAGCACAGCACAGCAAAAGCACATTTGCTGGAAAGCAATCACATATTCTGTGGTGTGATATAAATTAGAAACACAGGGAGTGAGTACATATAGTACACATAAAGACCATGCATTGCTGCAAACAATGAGGCAGTGCAGGCAAGAAGCAGCAGCCGGCTCAGTACAAATTTGGGGCCTTTCACTCAACCTAGTGATCAATGCAGCACTTTCTCAGTGAAAAGGCAAACAGTCCAGCATGAAAACTAACATAATTTTAGATAGAAGGACTGTCTATAAAACTTGGATGAGGCAGCCAGGGGCCAGCTGAAATCTAGAAACCATGGACATCACCAAATGCTGTTCTTTATCTTGTGATGCTTTGTCAGATCTTTACTGCAAACACCTTCAGTTGCTGCTTGTTCTCCCCTGTACTTAATAACTGAACAACAACCACTCTCCGGGAGTATACAGGAGCAACTGCTTCCAGGTAGAGGAACTACTCAAAACAAGGAAGGAGGAAAAAAAAAAAACAGGGTGTGAATTAGATGGCCATCAGGATAGAATGATTGTAATACTTGTGAGCAAGTTTACATGCTTGCTAACAGGTGTGTTTAAGTAGCTTTTCTTGCTGTGGCAGTAGCTGTTCTAATAATTATGAAGCTGCAGCAGAAAAAGCAAAAACAATAACAGCAACAAGTATAAAGGTATTTGACAAAGCAAGAGCTGTCATGTGATGTCTGGGGCAGCAGTCGTGTGGTGTATTGAGAAGAAGGATCCAAAATGCAGGTACTGGCTGGGGTGCGAGTGACTGTTTATTCACAGGAATGACAAAGTGGCAAAAACAGGAAGAGCAGAGTGGGGAGTAAACAAACCTAAACTTGGGAAAACTAAGGAACTAACCTGAAACCAAACACAAATGCGAGAAGAAGCAAAATGCACAAAGAATGTTGGCAGAGAGATGCATGAATACCAGTTAACACAGAGTAAAGCAGACAACACGACGAGGAGCACAGGCAGACACACACTAGAAATACACACAAGGTAATCAGGAA
Organism: Haplochromis burtoni; assembly: GCF_018398535.1. NCBI lineage: Eukaryota > Metazoa > Chordata > Actinopteri > Cichliformes > Cichlidae > Haplochromis > Haplochromis burtoni. The sequence continues at coordinate 12,421 of NW_024584604.1, forward strand.
ATGGCAAACGGGAGGGGACACAGCTGGAACTAATGGGCATAACGAGAAACAAACCTACAAAGTAAAACAAACAACTCACAGACTTTTTTACAACACAAACTCGAGGACACGGACAGAGCACAGAGGAAAAACACAGGTAGGGATGATAAAATACTAAACACCAAAACCAACCCTAAGAATCAATACAAAATCAGAATTAACCCAAAACACAAGATGAACCCAAAAGGAAACACCTCTAACTAGTAGTTACAGTTACTTTCATACATAAGGGTGCTTCACATGACTGCAGTGCCACTCAGCTCTAAAATACATTATTTTCTATGGCTTGGGCCTTTTTATTTTGTGCCATCCACTCAACCTAGTCATCAACACAACGCATACTGCTTGCTCTGTGAAAGGGCAAAAAGTCTGACTATTAATAATACTGGCGGAAAGTCTAGAAACCACAGGCGCCACTGCAAACACTTTCATTTGCTGCTTGTTCTGGATTGTATTTAATACCTGAACAATAATCACTCTCCGTGAGTAAACAGGAGTAGCTCATCAAAACAAAGAAGAAGGAAAAAACAAAATGCAAAAGAAGTATTATAGTCAGCTGGGAAAATACCAAAGATATAGATAGTCAAGTTTAGGTTTTTGAGATTCTTGAGATCAAGGTTGGATGCGAGTGTATAATGTTTAATGACCTTTCCCATACGGAAAAGAAATAGTAAAAACTTATATGTGATTACTCATGAAAGTGGCCACTTTCATGAGTAAATCATATAAGGCTTACATGATTTACT
>NW_024584604.1:13304-14384 GCF_018398535.1 Haplochromis burtoni
TTTCAAGGGATCTTATATCTGTTTTCACACTTATATGCTTTTCATACAAGTTTCACACAAGACAGATACAAACTTTATAAGATTTATATATATCTTTTCCATATGGGTTGTTAATAAAGTAGTACCTGTTTCAATACAATTTAAAAGTCTTTCAGGAACTTCACAGCTTGTTTAAGTATGTGTTCTGTTTCCAATGTTACTCATGCTCTTCTCTCCCCATCATTCTGCTGCAAGTCATTCTTGGTTTCATCTGTCCACAGAATCATTTCAAGAAATATATGTATAAAATATGTTTCAAAACCCTGTGACAGACTGGCAACCCTCCCAGGGTATACTTCTTGCCCTAAGACAGCTGGGATAGGCTCCAGCATGACCCTGAAAATGATAAGCGGAACTGGATGGATGGAATATGTTCCAAATGAAATCCATCATAGAGCAAAAATTTAATCTACTGAATTTTGAAATAGGCCTACTCACTTGGCTAACAAAATCTTTGTACCCCCCCAAAACAACAAAACAAACAAACAAAAAAAAAATCTGCTCCAAATGAAGAAATAATCACACTCAAAAAAATAAGTCATTGGATGAACTCAATTGGACTGATGGCAGGTTTTCCACATAATACATCTATTTTGGTCCAACCTAATCTACATACATCATGACAATTCAATTAAATTGAGTCAGTAGAACACAATTTCGTAAATACTGCTAAAATGAAAAAAAGTACATTAATGTGATGTGAAAGGTTTTGGTTGGTCCAACTCAATACAATGTCATTCACTTGAGCTAGATTTTCATTGCATTGAAATCATTATTTTGAGTTCAACTAAATCATAATTTTCATTACCAGAAAACTAATTTAATTATTAAAATAATGACAAAATGAATTTGTTTTTACAACTCAGGTTTATTCACTTGAATTAAAAGCAGAAACAGAATATTCTGTAAATAAACATACATGTCACATGGTCAAATCAACCTTAACAAAAATCAAAGTGCTCACAAAAAAGTGCTGACGTACATTTGTAATGAATGTCAAATCTGAATAGCACACACCTCTGTACTACTAGGCAATACTGA
>NW_024584605.1:0-14383 GCF_018398535.1 Haplochromis burtoni
TGGGATCAGGCACATTCATCTGGGAAAGCTTGCCTCGGAGATGGTCTGGAAGGATGGTGTTGAAGGCAGAGCTGAAGTCCACAAACAGGATCCTGGCGTAGGTTCCTGGGGAGTCCAGATGCTGCAGGATGAAGTGTAGGGCCATGTTGATGGCGTCGTCTACAGACCTGTTGGCTCTATATGCAAACTGCAGGGGGTCCAGGAGGGGGGCCGTGAGGGTCTGAGATGGGAGAGAACCAGGCGCTCAAATGACTTCATGACCACAGATGTCAGAGCCACGGGTCTGTAGTCATTTAGTCCAGTGATCCTAGGTTTCTTGGGGACAGGGATTATGGTAGAGGACTTGAAGCAGGCAGGCACATGACATGCCTGCAGTGAGGAGTTGAAAATGCCAGAAAACACTGGGGCCAGCTCGTTTGCACAGTGTCTGAGGGTGGCAGGAGACACACCGTCTGGGCCGGGAGCTTTTCGAGCATTCAGACTCCTAAACTGCTTCCTCACATCTGCTTCATGAATATGAAGAGTTGTGGTCGGAGGAGGTGGTGTGAAATCCTCTTTTGTGTGGGGTGAGGGGGCGGGTGTTGCAGGTGAACAGTTTGAAGGCGGTGATGGCTCTATGGAGGGGGGAGAGGTGGGGGAATGAGTGTCCAAAGTGCCTCTATTGTTGGGGTCGTTGGAGGTGTGAAGGCTGCCTGATGGCTCGTCAAAACGACAGTAGAAGTCGTTAAGGGTGTTGGCCAAGAGCAAGTCATCAGTGGAGTGGGGGGTTTTAGGCTTGTAGTTTGTGATATTCCTAAAACCTTTCCACACAGAGGCCGAGTCATTCTCTGAGATCTGCTGCTGCATCTTCTCAGAGTGCTGATGTTTAGCAATGTCCACTTCTTTAGTGAACCTGTACTTGGCCTCTCTGTAGCAGTCCCTGTCTCCGCTTCTGAACGCCTTTCTCTTTTCCAGCCACAGCTTTTTGAGTTTAGGAGTAAACCAGGGTTTGTCATTGTTATAACTCACCCTGGTGCGTGATGGCACAATGCTGTCCTCACAGAAGTGGATATAGGAGGTGACAGTGTCCGTAAACTCGTCCAAGCTGTTAGAAGCAGCCTTCATTGTGTCCCAGTCTGTGGACTCCAAACACGTGCGAAAGAAAGGGAGATGGGAAATGGCATGACACCAGCTGACATCTATTGGAAATTAGAAAGTAACCCTGCCACTTAGTGCACATTTATATCAGCTGGTTCAGTCCCAACTGATATAAAAAGGTGTCTCATTACCAAGGTGTCACATAAGAAACATCTCTTGATGCATAAAACCAATAAGCTCCCTCGAGATATTTGCAACCTTATTGCTGCAAAATATACTGATGGCATAGGTTACAGAAGAATTTGCACTGTTGGAGCCATAATCCTGAAGTGGAAAGAACATTATTTCACCATAAAGGCTTTGTGGAGCCTTAACCGACCTCACCTGGAAGGGTGCTCCAGTGGACAAAGTAGTGCCAGGTGGCGTTTACGCGGGGGAAGGACGGTCTCTGTGGGGAACCAGATGCCTAACTTATCCCTCTTTTTTATTCTTCAGACTGATGCCCCAAACACAGGGCTGGGGGGCGTTTTGTTCCAGTGGTGTACATCAGCATGAAACCTGTCAGAGCAGGGGGGCAGGTACAGCACTGTAGAGAAGGAAGGCCTGGCCATCCACTGTCAGTCAACTATCTTTGTTATTACCTCTTGCCCTTTCATCCTCTTTTCGGATCATGCCTTGCTGCAATGGCTCAACCGCATGGATGCGGTGGTATCTGGCTCACCAGCATTTTAAGTTCAAAGTGGTCCAGGTGGTCACAGGGTGGGGTTGGGATAGACTAGGCCGGTAGTTCGTAAGAGATTACAGGATGACCCCAACCTCAGCAACAGGACCACTCTCAGCACTGACCAAGTTTGTTTGCTCTTGGAACTGTGTTCATTCCACATATTTCACATACAAGGGTGAGTACTACAGGCAGAAAGATGGGTGTGCCATGGGTTTCCCAGTTTCATCCATTGTGGCCAACACTTACATGGAAAAAGTGGAAAAGAGGGCTCTGTTATCCTACCTGGGAACACCAAGTTATTGGTTCAGGTATTCGTTTGGCTCTCGGCAAAGGCAGTCGCACTTTTCTCCTCTCCTCCTTCCCCTTATCTTCCCTGCTTAGCCTCTGTGTCCTTGTCTTGTCTCGTGTGTATTACTTTCCCTGGAACACTCTCTCACAGTCTGTGTCTAAAACCTAAAAGAGAATTATGGATTTGATCAACTGGTCTCTGAATGCTATTGACACCCTTTTCTCAACGAGAAGTCTGGGCTCGGGAGAGCCCGAGTGCCCTGGAGGGACTTTCCCTGCCGGATACACGATGGACGGGTGGCAGACATGGAGGATCGTGTGCCTGGCGGGACTGTCGATCGAGGACGCTGAAGATATCTACCTATTCGGAACCATGATAACAGGGTTCTTGCTGATCGGAGCTGGCTTGGCCCTGGCTTATCGGAGAATTAAGAAAGCGGAACCGGCTGTTCAAACCCCCCCAAGGCTGCCCGCTGGGATTGAAACGATGGGACGAGGCGCGACTTCTCAGAATGGGCTCACTGAGTGCAGCATGGTTAAGACCTTGGAGAAGCTTACGGCTGCCGTGAATACTCAGAATAACACCTCTGAGCGAAAGTTGGATCACATCGTGGAACAGCTCACTGCGGTCGTGAGGTCTCAGAATCTGCTCTTTGAGCACAAGAGTGACAAGACCACGGAACGCAAGTTTGATAACATCATGGAGAAACTCGTGGTTTTCCAACGGGAGATTGAGAGACCAGTGTTGGAGTGTTAAAGAACAGCTTTGAAATTCTCATGAGCTGCTCGCAAAAGAAAACACACATCATCATAATGCGCACCCCTTCGCGCCAGCTTTTGGCTCAAGGCTGGAGCCGAACAAAAACTCCCTGATAACGACTGTGTGTTGACTGTTCTTCCCACTCTATTCAAGGCCACCTGGGTTGGCTGGACTGTTTACTGCGACACGCAACACATATACACTTACACTGATAAGCACTCACACATCCCCCCTCCCCTTCCAATGCCTTCGATGCTTGTTGCCTCCTGGGAACACGAGGCGGGTCTGGGCCCGCGCTGGAGAGTCAGCGCAGTGGCAGGATGGCTGCTGTGTTGCCTGGGATTACTCCTCATCCCCTACCCAACCCTGTTGCTGGTCACATGCTCTATAATGTTGTACTGTGGACAACCAAGGTACACTTCCTGTGAGAGACAGAATGTGAAAAAAAAATCCATGAATTCACATGGTAGGATTTGTAAAGAATTTATTCGTAAATTAGGGTGGAAAATAAGTATTTGGTCACCTCAAACAAGGAAAATCTCTGGCTCTCACAGACCTGTAACGTCTTCTGTAAGAAGCTTTTCTGTCCCCCACTCGTTACCTGTATGAATGGCACCTGTTTGAACTCATCATCTGTATAAAAGACACCTGTCCACAGCCTCAAACAGTCAGACTCCAAACTCCGCCATGGCCAAGACCAAAGAGCTTTCGAAGGACACCAGGAAAAGTATTGTAGACCTGCACCAGACTGGGAAGAGTGAATCTACAATAGGCAAGCAGCTTGGTGTGAAAAAATCAACTGTGGGAGCAATCATCAGAAAATGGAAGACATACAAGACCACTGATAATCTCCCTCGATCTGGGGCTCCACGCAAGATCTCATCCCGTGGGGTCAAAATGATCATGAGAACGGTGAGCAAAGATCCCAGAACCACACGGGGGGACCTGGTGAATGACCTGCAGAGAGCTGGGACCAAAGTAACAAAGGTCACCATCAGTAACACACTACAACGGCAGGGAATCAAATCCCGCAGTGCCAGACGTGTTCCGCTGCTGAAGCCAGTGCATGTCCAGGCCCGTCTGAAGTTTGCCAGAGAGCACATGGATGATACAGCAGAGGATTGGGAGAATGTCATGTGGTCAGATGAAACCAAAGTAGAACTTTTTGGTATAAACTCAACTCGTCGTGTTTGGAGGAAGAAGAATACTGAGTTGCATCCCAAGAACACCATACCTACTGTGAAGCATGGGGGTGGAAACATCATGCTATGGGGCTGTTTTTCTGCCAAGGGGACAGGACGACTGATCCGTGTTAAGGACAGAATGAATGGGGCCATGTATCGTGAGATTTTGAGCCAAAACCTCCTTCCATCAGTGAGAACTTTGAAGATGAAACGAGGCTGGGTCTTCCAACATGACAATGATCCAAAACACACCGCCCGGGCAACAAAGGAGTGGCTCCGTAAGAAGCATTTGAAAGTCCTGGAGTGGCCTAGCCAGTCTCCAGACCTCAACCCCATAGAAAATCTGTGGCGGGAGTTGAAAGTCCGTGTTGCTCGGCGACAGCCCCAAAACATCACTGCTCTCGAGAAGATCTGCATGGAGGAATGGGCCAAAATACCAGCTACTGTGTGTGCAAACCTGGTAAAGACCTATAGTAAACGTTTGACCTCTGTTATTGCCAACAAAGGTTATGTTACAAAGTATTGAGTTGTATTTTTGTTATTGACCAAATACTTATTTTCCACCCTGATTTACGAATAAATTCTTTACAAATCCTACCATGTGGATTCATGGATTTTTTTTTCACATTCTGTCTCTCACAGTTGAAGTGTACCTCTGGTGCAAATTACTGACCTCTGTCATCATTTTAGGTGGGGGAACTTGCACAATCGGTGGCTGACTAAATACTTTTTTGCCCCACTGTTGTGCTTTCTGTGCAGAGGAGTTTTTTTGTTTCCTGTTCTCATGCTGTCCTCCTATAGCCCAGCATGAGTAGAGGTCTCTTTTTTTCCTCTTGTACTTTCCCATTGTAGTGTACATTTCAGTGTTTTTTTCTGTAATGCAACCGTTCTCTGACTTGTATCCCCATGTGATGTCTGTGTTGTGTGTGTAAGGTCGGGGGGCGGGTTCATTCCACTGCAGGGCAACCTGCCACTGCATGTGGCGAATAAAATTTGAACTTGAACTTGAACTTAAAATCTGGGTGAAAATCAAATCTCAGGATGTGCCACAAGTAAATAATCAGTGGACAAACGCATCAAATTCACCAGGGAGGATGTGAAAAATGACAGGCTACCCCAGGGGTCAGCAACCTGCGGCTCCGGAGCTGCATGCGGCTCTTTAGTCCTTATAGTGTGGCTTCGCGTGGTTTGGGAAAATAAATTAGAAGTATTTAGCTGAAGTGTATTTTATTTATGTTAGTTATTTTTTTTAACTTGTAGTTCTAAATTGGAAGATTATTGTGATATTGAAATATAAAAATAAAATTATATTTTATTATTTTTTCATCGCTCAAAATAAGCGTCACACTCACCGAAACGCCGTGCATTTATCAAGACTTTCAACCCCAGGTAGGCCAATTATGGATCTTCGGATCCACATTATGTCAGCAGCTCTCCACTGTGAACTATGTTAAAAACAAACACCGCTCACGCCTCACAGATGACAGCTTACAGTCCTGCGTAAAGATGAAAGTGACTTCGTACAGCCCCGATTTGCAGACGCTGTGCGCAGAGGTTCAGGAGCAGAAGTCCCATTGTAAACATCACGGCAGACCCGACGATGTTTGCATGAACACGCTTTTCAGCATCTCTTTATTGACCACTTTTCACACACGGTTGCTGACGCATACAGCCGGCTGTAGCTTTTCAGCTCACAGCCCGACACATACCAACACAACAGCATAGATAGCACAGACGTTAAGGCGGCGAGGCGTGATTGCGGGTGCCGCTCAGGTGCGTCCGCCTCCCCTGCAGCGGCGCTGCAGACCACGCCCTGCCACACACATTAACCAGGTAAAATACATATTTAGGCAGAATTTTCATCTTTTAGCAGCATACTGCTTTTTTCCAATTATTTTTTTAAAAGTCAGGTCAAGGCTCCCATAGTATGTCAATGTCAAAAAGTATTTGTGGCTCCCAGTGTTTTCTTTTGTGTGGAAACCGGGTCCAAGTGGCTCTTTGGGTCTTAAAGGTTGCTGACCCCTGGGCTACCCCGTCAGTAATGGGGGACATTTAAAGTTGATGTGTACCTGTCACACAGTGGAAAATTGTGTTTTTATATTTTATATTTTGTTTTGGATCAGACTGTGTTGGTACAGGGTGTCGATTTTATTTGCATAATTTTATTGTAATAGTGATATTGCATGTTTGTTTATTGATATTCCTATTGCATGATTTTATCTCCATATTTATAGTGTGTGTTTAGTGTTGATTGAACAATATGTTTTTTATTATTCCACTGTGGATTAAGCGGACAATTGTAGGCACCTGTGAGGTGGGGGCGTTCCCCGAGGTGGCCTATCAGCCACCAAACTGACTTAAGGGAGATAATGAGCGCAAAGACTAAAAAGAGAGAGAGACACACGAAAAGTGGAGAGCTGGAAAACAAAACGTGTGCAAGCCAGCATATGAGAAGAAGGACCTCTGGCCTGACTGTGGGGCGCCACGAGACATTCGGCGATCGGCCAGCATAACCCGGCGATCCAGTCCCGACGGACAGAATAGCGACCGTGGGAGGCGACGCGTGAAATCCACAGTAGGGCAGGGGTACGCCTCTGCCTGCATCTGTGAGTATCGCTTTCCCACTGTTGGGCGCTAGGAGTAGCTTTGCCGGGGAAGGGTAACAGCGGCTGCGCTGACAACGTTGCTGGCCCGTGTCTGTTGTTTCAGGGCGGAGCTACGAGGGAGGCCGTGCGCGGAGGTGGAGAGTAGCTGGACTGCACGATTGCGCACAGTCAGGTGGAGATAGGAGCCTCCTCCCTGGTCTTCTGCTGGCGAGAGTCCACATCCCGGAAGAGGAGTTCCTCTCCTGTCTCTCTCAGCTCAGGAGAATTTGCCCGTGTGTTGCTGGACTGGGAGAATTAGGACCCTGGGGGGGAGTTTTTAGTATAGGGAAAAACATTCATTTAGCTTTGTGTTTTTAGCGTTTAATCATTCCTGCCGGCAGGGTTTTTAGCGGGTTGTAAACACTATTTTTATTGTATACGGGGATTTTAGCTTGTATTTGGGGTTCTGACTGTGTTTTATCCTGAAAATAAATGGTGTGTTTGAAGCCGGCTAAATTTCTGTGCTCTGAGCGCTGACCCACTCACTCCCCTTTCTGCTTGTATAGGCGTGGTGGTGAAGATTTAGTTCCACCAGTTTAGCGGCTACATACCGATGCATACGGATCAGTATTTAAGCTTTGACTCTCATCATCCGCTGGAGCATAAACTGGGTGTCATCAGGATGCTACAACACAGAGCGAACACCATCCGCACAGATACAGCGGCCAGCAAAGCCGAAAAACATCATATCAATAAGACCCTGAGTAAATGTGGTTATCCCAGCTGGGCATTTGTCAAAGCTGGGAAAGCTCATAGAGAATGCGCCAAGTGATCCAGGAGAGAGGACAACTGCTGCCTAAGCAAAAACCTCTAGTGATCCCATGTGTCAGGAGTATCAGAATAGCTGAGACACATTTTCTCTAAACACCAGGTCTCTGTGGCTTTCAAACCCCAAAATGTGCTGCTTCAAAAGTTGGTCCACCCACAAAGAGTAACATAGTGTACGCTGTTAAGTGCCAGGAGGATTGCCAGGATTTATACATCGGGGAAACCAAACAACCTCTGGCTAAGCGGATGGCACAACACAGAAGAGCCACCTCGTCAGGCCAGGACTCTGCAGTCTATTTACACCTACTGGTTTGAGTGGGGAGTCAAGGAAGCCATTTATTTCAAAAGGGAAAGACCATTTCTGAATCAAGGAGGGGGCCTAAGGGCACATCTTTCATCATCCTACAATGCTGTGATTGCAGCCATTCTCCAGGTCTCTCTGTACTCCTGGTCATTGATCAATGGTCATGACAATTTGCATATTAATGATTATGGGGGCACTGTTAGTCAGTGGTGCTAGTGTCACTGATTATGCAAATATCATATAGGAAAAATGGCAGATTAGCTTGTGTAAAAGACCAAAGGTTGAGGCACACAACGATGTGTGCCGCTGGCAAAGTTTCTGGGCTGCCCTTCCTCATAACAACCATCCCTCAAGATTTTCTCCATTTAAAGCAATGGATTATCAGGGATTGTAACATCTAGTCCTTTTACTGAATTAAAAAAAAAATTCTAGCACAACTATAACCCATATTCATAAAAATACTTTTAGTAATGATACTTTACTGGCCCAAGTGCCCCTTCTAACATAAGGCTGGATGGAAAGGAAGTGTCTGGATTTCATTAAGTTTAATGACAATGCTTCACCTCTCATCCAGGAGGCTTCTTCAGTTCAAAAACAAAATTAAGAGGTTTGTTCTCCTATGTTAATGTCAGAGGTCTGAGGAGAATGGTCAAACTGCTTTGAGCTGGTAGGAAGCGAACAATAACTGGAATATCCATTTATTACAAACAAGGTAGAAGAGCATCTCTGAATGCATAACTCATCACATCTTAAAGAAGATCACACAGTACAGTACAGAGTACAATTTGAATAGAAAATGACTGGAAAATGTTGTCTACATTATTGAGACATGCAGAAATTCAGATAATAGGATCAGAATTTAATGTAAACAACATTAAGGCATCCTGCCATGTGTAATAAGCTCAGGCTGGTGATATAATGTGTGGAGGATATACAATGTACAATGTGTACCACATAAAATCTATAGACTTCAAGTCAGTGTTGATTTTACACACACTCCAGCCACTTTATGAGGAACATGTTACTAGTACCAGGTTGGACCACCTTGCCTTCAAACACTTTTAATTCTTGATGGCATTGATTCAACAAGGAAACATTCCTCTGATATATATAACCACATATATATCAGTTTTGTGACATGGCACATTATCTTGCTGGAAGCAGCTATTGGAAACTGGGTACACTATGGTCATAAAGGGATGGACCAACATCTATGCAGAATATATAGTCACTTACTTCTCCTGTCTTCACCATTCTAATTTTTGATTTGAACTTTAGCAGCCCGTCTTTGCCATGTTGTTGCCATGTGATTGGCTGATTTGACATTTGTGTTACAATCAGCTGGGTAGGTGTACTTACTCTACACGTAGGAGACTGCAAATAGATAGACAGTGTTCTGAATCTGTTAACTGGGTATAATTCTGTCAATTCTTGGGAGTAATAGCCATACATAGTATTGAAAACTACAATTTGAATATGGCCATTACGTATTTAAATGTAGGTTTTGCAAATGTATGTAACAGCTGCAGTGGAGCAGTGTATTAAGTATACAACTTGAGTAAACCTTAAGTGTGCTGACACGGCATAAAGCGAACAATCCTTTAGTTTCACCTTAGTTACAGTTTTATTCACTGACCTCTTCAGTGTTCACACATACGTTATAAACTGTATGATCATTCCTGATTACAAGCAAACGCTCTTTATTACATTACCCAACAACACCTCTTCAAAATCAGATTCTGAGCCAGAGCATTACTCTTTCTCTGCTTTTTTGGGTCATCTTTTTTACAGGAGTGAGGAGAAAGAGCAGAACTTCCCCAGATTAAAGACCAGCACCCAGCGAATGCTTAAGTCTTTATTTACTGTATAATTTTTGCTTTCCTTCACTGTTTTACTGTGTTCACAGTCTTTTGCAGCTAGTACAGTGTCTTCTATAATACACACAAAGTAATTGTGATACATGTTATACATTAATTATGTCACGCAGTCATCATTTTTTTTTTTTTATTGAGTTTATTCCCTTTAAAGATGCACTTTGGGATTCATTCCCTTGATCACACTGGACTAAATTCTCATTACAGACACAATGAGAATTAGATTTCCTAAAATAAAACTAGAAAATGCACATTAGGCCCTGAACACATATAAGAAGTAAAGGAGAAAAAGCATATTTTCACCTCTAATTAGGTATGTTGACAGAGGTCAGCTTCAGTGTTCTGGATGGATTTAAGCAGAAAGGTCTGACTCTTGCGGTTCAAACTGCTGGTTTGAGAGAAACTTAGGTCTGTTAACTTAAAAAATGTAAATAAACTGCAAATGAAGGCACCACTTTATCACTCCGCTCTGTTCAGTGCTTACTACTAACTCAGAGATGCTTTAGCCTGATGATTTTAGATTTAAAGCAGCAGATTTAAAATCAGAAATTGTGTTTATGTGTGTGTGTAATGACTTTTGAAAGAGCCCTGAATGTGGTGACATGACAGCAGTTCAGTATGTTCAGGTAAAAAAAAATTTAAATAATGAGCTCCGTGTGCTAAAAAGATAATATAGCTGGGTTAAAGATTAACAGTCACTGTATGAGTCGGCGCTGCAGCTCTTTTGTTTTTCAGACCTTCACCATCAAGCTCAAAATGACAGACTTTGGAGAGATTCTAAGGAACATTGGGGAATTTGGATTATTCCAGAAGATCACTCTAATCGCACTTTGCTTTCCAAACTTTGTTCAGACTTTTCTCTATGCCAGTTTTGTTTTCATCCAATCAGATCCAGACAGACGCTGCAGCACAGACTGGATCCTCAGTGCTGCTCCTAACCTGACCTCAGAGGAGCAGCTTAACCTGACCGTGCCTCGGGAGGAGGATGGGACCTTCAGCAAGTGTGAGATGTTTGTCCCAGTGAGCTGGGACATTGATACTATCAGAGAGTACGGACTCAATGAGACCACAGGGTGCCAGGATGGATGGGTGTATGGGAACATGCTCTACAAAGCCACCATAGTCACTGATGTAAGTGAAATTTGTTGTTCAGTAGATCTCTCACCTCCATGAAACATTACATTAATTATTTTTTTGTTTTATTATTGTTATTGTTATTATTATTATATTTATTTTTTTTCACAGTTTGATCTAGTGTGTGGCCAGGCCAGCTTGGTGGAAGTGATTCAAGCAGTATTCATGGCTGGAGTTCTTGTTGGCTCCCTCATGTTTGGACCTTTTGCTGAATCGTAAGTGTGCTCCTTGCAGTAGTTCATGGTTCCTTTTGCACCGAAATACAGAAATATGGCAGCTTTTTACGGAAAGGCAAGTGAATACAGTCCCTCCACTCCAATACACACACACATGAAAACATCTTCCTCCATTATTTTGCAACTTCACAAGCTCAGTCGTATCAAATTAAAAGATATTGTTTGCACTAACAGTCTAGACTGTACATAAACATCTTCATCTTTCTGCACTCCTTCCTGGCTGAAAAATTGTAAAATATTAATACTTCTACAGTTAAATAAATAAATATCTGCTATATTAACAAAAATAATTTACTATTAGCTGAAAAAGATGAGTGACTGAGAAATGTTTCAAACCATTCCTTTAGGAAAAGAAGCAAATCTTGAAAATACCTCTATACACATAAACCTTTATTACTGTATAATTGTGCATAAAATATTACAAGTCAAAATAATTATTCATATTTATTCTGCAGAAAACTGCATTAAATGAATGAGTTCAAAAACACAGGCCTTTTCAAAAAAGTATATTAAAATTTCCATGCTCTGTATTCTCTACATCACATGCGTTGGTCACGTTCGCAAACAGAAACCCACCTGTTACACAGATAAAGCATTGAAGCTCATTTGCTTGGTAATGCTTACTATGTTTCCATACAGAGTGTAAATTGTAATTGACCTCAAAGCAGTAAAAGCAGAGCCAGCAGCAGCTTGCCTCACATGCTGGTTTTTCATCAGGTTACTGTCAGACCAGCTGTTTGCACACGTGCATAGCACCAGAAAAAAGGGAGGAGCCTTTCATCTTACCAAGCTGAGGTCATTGTTAATGGAAGCCAGACGCAGCTGTAAAGCAGAGAGAGCCACAGTTTTGTGTGCGCCCGATGATTCAGCAGCCTGTAGAACCATCTTGAGGAGATAACTTGAAGAAACGTCTGTGTAGGTTTCCAGCCATCCAGCTCATAGTAATCATAGTGACCTTTATCTTAGTGACCTATTTATTTTTTATTGTGGCTGGGTTTAAAGGGCACTGGGATGCACTGGGATGTCGTGCTTATAGAAGGTTCTCAAGAAGTGCACATCCCAGTGTCCTTCAGGCCCATGCACACACTCAGACAAAAACTGGTTCATCCCAAGGACAAAACTCCCAAACACAAACTAAACAACGTAGTGTTAGGCAAGGAGTGCAGCAAGGAGTGCTCAGACCTCTACACAGGAAAAACCACAGAGCCACTTCACAAACCCATGGCACAACATAGAAGAGCCACCTCTACTGGACGAGACTTAGCTGTACATCTGCATCTAAAGGACCAAGACACATGGTTTGAAAGAGGAGTGAAAGAAGCCACCTATGTCCACTGTGAATGACCATCTTTGAACAGAGGGGGTGGCTTACTGCACCAATTCTCTGCTAGCTACAATCCAGTTTTGAGATCCCTTCCCAGGTGCCTTAATGCCCACTCAAATCTTGCGTCAGTTGATCTCAATAGGTCACATGATAGGATGAGGCAAGGTCTCACATGGTTTCATCCAAAACCTCTGCTGATAATGACACCACACTCTTTTTTACACCTCAGCTCATTTGCTGAGGCACGTGTTCAATAATGGGTCAACGACCACCTTAATTGACAACTCCCAAGGCCTAAAATCTGGGATTCTCCACCATTCGCTCTTAGAACTGAAGAAGAGAGGTCAAACATCAGGTTGAGGTCTGGACTGGGCCATTGCAGCACCTTGATTCTTTTCTTTTTCAGTCATTCTGTTGTAGATTTGCTTCTGTGCTTGGGATCATTGTTGTGTTGCATGACTATTTCAGCCAAGCTTTAGCTGTTGGACAGCTGTTGCCCTCCCGTTTGACTCAAGAATGCTTTGGTATGGAGAAAGGTTCATGGTTGTATCAACGATTGCAAGATGGCCAAATGCTGTGGCTACAAAACAATCATCGTCACTCCTCCACCGCTGTGTTTGACAGTTCGTACGAGGTGTTTGTGCACGTGTGCTGTGTTTTTGTCTTGTCTTGTTTTGTTTTGTTTTGTTTTGTCTTGTCTTGTCTTGTCTTGTCTTGTCTTGTCTTGTCTTGTTTTGTTTTGTTTTGTTTTGTTTTGTTTTGTTTTGTCTTGTCTTGTCTTGTCTTGTCTTGTCTTGTCTTGTCTTGTTTTGTTTTGTGTTGTGTTGTGTTGTCTTGTTTGTTTTGTTGTGTTTGTTTTGTTTTGTTTGTTTGTTTGTTTTTTTGTTTGTTTGTTTGTTTGTTTGTTGTTGTTTTTTTGGGGGGGGGGGTCAGTAGACAGGATAGAAGGGGAAAGAGAGAAGAGGAAAAGGGGAAGACATGCAGCAAGGTCACCCTCAAAGGTCACACTCAAACCCAGGCTGCTGTATTTTTAGCCATAAGACAACCAGTGTGCTAAACTGCCTCCTGTTTCAAAGGTCTTGTAGTTTTATTCAAATATAACTTTGCAAATATAAGAAGCTTATCTCTTAGCTCTGGTTCCCTACCATAGTGGTTTTATTTCTTCATTCAGCTGCCCCTGTCAAGCAGTTTAAGTAATTTAATGTTGTGTTCTGTGTGTTTTATGTGTAATTTATTAGTTTGTTTTTATATGTTGCATGTTTGTGTTGTTTGCATGCTCATGACCTTCTCCAATTAAAGGAATGTCTTGTACCTCTATAGGCCAGTAAAAAACTCGAGATGTGGCCAGTACAGGGAGAGACTCCAACATGACTGCACAGAGTCCCATAAAAAACTATTTTTACATGATTGCATTACTGTTATCTCTGTAATGATGCTACATTAACCAGCAGCTCTTGAGATTTAGTGTGCTTAGTATCATAACAGAAGCTAATGTATCCCTGTGTGTTTGTCTTGGTGTTTCAGGTTCGGCCGCAAACGAGCAACTCAGATTCCAGCAGTTCTGTTGTCTGTATTCACCGTGACAACAGCTCTTTGTCCCAACGTCTACTTATATTTAGTATCTCTGTTTCTGGTGGGATTTGGAGCTGGAGGATATCGAGTCAACAGCATCATACTATGTATGAAGAGTAAACTAACTTTGCACAAACTTTGCAACTAACAATCGTTGTAACTGTAAAATAATCTGCCACTTGTTCTCTCAATAGCTAAGATGATGTTCTTGTAATGTTTTAGAGGTCCAGCAAGGCTGTACTGATCTGATATTTTCCAAATTTTTTCCAATTTTCTAATTTTCTCAAATTTTCCATTTACACTTTCTACTTCCGCCTCTTCCCATTTATTATTTTTATTGTTACTTTTATCTTACTGTTGCCTTTGTGACCGTTTTACATATTTAAATTTACATACGAGACAAAAGATGTACTCTGCTGGCTCTCGGAGGAGGCGGACGCACTTTTTCTCCTCTCCTCTCCCTTATCTTCCCTGCTTAGTTCTTATGTCCTTG
>NW_024584606.1:0-14359 GCF_018398535.1 Haplochromis burtoni
TATATATATATATAATTTTTTTTCTTCTTCATTTGTCAATGTTATATGCTGTGTGGACTTTTTGTCAGAAAGAGAAAATCATTTCACGGTTTTATATTAATAAGAAGAAATATTTACCAAAGGGATAGCATCTGTAAATTATTTTCCCTACCTGGTTCATATTTTAAGCTGGCTTAATTTTTACCCTGGTTTTTAGTGCCCCACATTAAGTGACTCTGTCCTCCAGTTTGATAAAAAATTTGTAAAGGCATATATACACTTTGTGTTTTTTAACACTAATAATTTCATCGCAAGCCACACTGGCCAACATAGATCTAAAAAACCTGAGTAAGACATTACATTTGTAAACTGTACAAAGCTGCATTCCTAGTGATTGGTTAGTGGGTATAAGTTATAGCAGTTTGCCAACAGCTACAACCAACTCTGTCTTTCTCACCATCTCATTAAATTATATAGGACAACTTTATCCTATGATGAAACATTTCAATCCTGATAAGCTGGAAAGAGGTGTCAGTGATTCATTAAATAAGTTAGAAAATGATGTGAGTCACATAAAATGGCCTTTAAAGCAAAGAGATCTGTGATAAGAGAATGTCTAAGAGATTTTGTTTTTTGTTATGCAGCATGCTATACCACCATAAACAAAATTTCAAATGAGGGAGTAAACGTTACAAGGATGTTGTTCAATCCTTTCACTGAACTTGCAGAGAGCAGAACTAGTTCCAAGCAGCAGTGAAGCTGCTGTGACAGTGCATGGTGGCCCAACCCCTTATCTAGGCACTTTGTCAGTTTTTATTCTGGGAATGGGGACCCGTCACCTTCCCCTCTAAATGTCAGTGAGTCTGTTTGGCATTTTTGAGAAAGAAATATGAGGATCTTTGAAGTGAAGGACAAATATATCCTATTTTCAAAGAGATAATTCAGGTTAATTACAGTTTAATGAAGCCAGTGTGTACTAATCATATAGACCTTGCCACTGGCTGTAATTTAATTTTGTATGCACAAACAGCTACATAATCTATAGTTTCTTCAGTGCGTTCATTCAATATGTCCTGGAGGTTAGATATGAAAACTTTCCCCCAAAGAGCTGTGTTTGCGATTGTGGCTCTTGTATAATACATGACTATTAATGGATTCAGCTCCTGGATGAGCACTCGGCGTAAAATTTGAAGAGGAATTCAGTCTGCATTAGTTGCTTAGTGAAGAGGTTTGTGTTATATATAGTTGTATAAAGTATGTGTGTCTTAAGTAAGTAAAATTTTATCTATATAGCATCTTTTTTAAAATGAATACCGTAGAGTGCATCACAACAGTACACGAAGTTAAAAAAAAATAAAGCGAAAAAAATCATGTTTTAAAAATCTCTTGTTGGCTGCTTTTTCAAACGTAACAGATGTCAGCCTTGGGGGGAGAGAGTCTGGGGGTCACTGTGGCAAAAGCTCTGTCTCCTTTAGTTCTCAGCCTTATATGTTGCATGGCCAGAAGTCCCTAATCACAAGACCTCAGGAACCTGATGGGGATGTATGGATGTAAAAGTTCACTGTTGTACACCAGTGCTTGCCCATGCAAAGCTCTAAAAGTCAAAGCTAGAATTTTAAAGTGGGCTCTGAAGTTGATGGGGAGTCAGTGCAACTGAATTAGGGAAGCTGTGACATAAGAGTACTTAATTAGAATCCTCCCCATTGCATTCTTAACAACTTGAAGACATCCCAAAGAGATTTTGTTAAGATAAGTGAAAAAAGAATATTAAAAATCCAGACAAGAGGAAATCGATGTAACAACAACTATTTCTAATTCAGAGTGTATTACTAGGAGAAGAGTGAATCAAAAATTTTAACAAGATCATCTTAAGTCTGAGGCAGAAGTTACCCCGACATTCCTGATAGAAGATTTTAGCATATGTTGAAAGGGGACCAAGAGTTTCCATCACCTTAGGCACCAGTCTGTCAGGGGCACAAACAAGGACCTCTGTTTTCTCTTCATTATACCTGAAAGTCTCAACGGGGCCCGCAGGCCGGTACGAGATGTGGACCCAAACGCAGAACCAGACACAGACAGTCAAACTTCAAAACCAACAAAATTTTATTGGTGGAATCACTGAAGTATTTACAACTAATAAAAAGCCACAGGGAATTGTCAGATGCACAGGGGAAGGGGAAGCATGTGATACACGGAGCTCTGGAACAGAGGGAGATGAGTGTTAAAAGATGCACTGGGAGCTGGTGACAGGAACAAATCTTAACAGTCTGAGCAGATGTGACTTACTTTTACAGATGAGAGGTAGTCAGCAGTAAAAGCTTAATCCTGCAGCAACAATGACAACTTTTTGCTTTTATAAAGTTCTGGTTCTGAACTTTGTAAATGTGAACATCTGTGTACGTAGATGTTGGCAGATTTGCACTTTTAATCTCTTTTCTTGTTTTTATAGATAGTCTGCTATCAGTTTGAGACTGAATGGGGCCTTGTTACCAACTACATGCAATCTGTTTTTGATATAGCTGACTACATTCAGCAGCTGACTGTCTTGTTGCTGTTTTATTACTGGCCTGATGCATGAAAGTCAGTTTGAAGATGGAAACTGACTGCAAGTGGTCAAACACCTGATCTTCAAAGCAACCGTTTTAAAGGCAATAAGACTATAATTTCGAGCATGATTTGTGGGGAGTCAGTGCAACTGAATTAGCAAAGCTAGGAGCAGACCAGCTCCTACAGATTACACGGCCTTAAATTATTGGCTGTGCTTTAAAAGGGTTTAAACTTTTCCTGGCTGATCAAATTAATTTAGTTAACTAGATTATGTTTGGTTAACTCGTTATAATACACCCCTTTAATTTTGGACATTAAAGGTACCAATTAGTTATCAGTCTGTAGGGGTACTTAATTGTTCAGACATGCTTTCTTTTAATTTTGAGTATTTGAAAAGGAAGAAGAAATAAACTGTACTGACTGCTTTCCTCTCTTAATAAGTATTATTAAACTTGAGTACTCATAAAATCCTAAGGTGAAGAAATATGTTGAATGCTTAGCCCCAGTTTGCCCTGAAAATGTTGTTTATGAAGGTATTACTGCTATGGAAGTATTTTCATGGCAGCATGGAATTTTTTTTCTTTCCTACTCTTTCAAATGGCTTATTTTGTACGTTTCTAGACACAAGGGGGATCTTCTTTTGTTTGTTTGTTTTCTTTTGAATCCGTCCCATTTCTACTGTCAATCCATCCATCTCTTTCAGCTTTTATCATTATCTCTTTGCATATCTATTTCTTTCTCCTTTTGTACTGAATAAACCGCTGAAAGAATGAGAAGGTTTGAGTAAGACCTTGTGTGAAATGCAGAGAATCCTGAGAATCAAGTATCCTCAGTCCCTGAGGGAGGCTGCAGGTGACAGCCGCAGGACTGATAGGACAGATGTGAAAGAGGTCAGTGAGAGATAAAAGAAGAGTTCAGTTTTTAAATTCCATATGTGTTGTGAACCCTGACAAAACACAAGACAATACAACAAAGCAAAGGTGGAGGTTGCGTTTATATTTTTGTTGAGTGTATTAAAATCATCCAAAATTTAGTGAAGATGTTTTATGAATAATTGTTTGACAGCATCTTATCTCACTGCCTTTTGCTATTTATTTATTTTATTTATTGATTCATTTATTTTTGTTCTACTTGCTTTAATTGAGAAGGATTCTAATGCAGAAGCTTTTAAATCTGGCGGAGGACCTTTGGAATTTTTGTTGTTGTTGTTTTTTGCTTTTGGTGTTTTTGGTTTTTTTTGGTGCATGCATAACTGGGAGGCTTTCATTCAAATAAATAAGGCACCACTTTGTACCCCAGTATTGAATTCTCTTTAATCGAAGCCATGATCTCTGCAATTAATAACCCAGACAGCACGTAACCCTCTTGTAAAGGCATAGCTTGTCACTTACACACTGTGATTTTGCATTTTAATTTCTCTTTTAGGTTGCTGGTACACCTGTTTCAATTGTTTCAATTGTTAACACCTCATTAGCTCAGTTATTAGTAGTTATCACTCTTATAGTTAATAGTGCCCTCCCACTCTTTTTAAAAATATTTTATCACCTTTATTAATGTTGATGATGCTGTGTTATGCAAATGACACATGGGATTTTGAGAAAATGAACATTAGGAGACTGATCATCTTTATAAACTGATATGAAGACTAAAGGGAAAAGAGTTCTGGAATCTTCTTCTAGAAGTTCTTTTGCTCCCCATTGTTAGTTCAAGTAGTACTAACTAGTTAAATTTTAGCAGACTTTGGTTAAAACAACACAAAGTTTTATCTGTATGTTAGTGTCAAAACATTGGCTATTGTCTAACAATGAACAGCTTTTTAATTAGCTTTTCAAAATGTGTCTGCAATTACAGTTGGCAAATGGAATGGCATGCTTTGGTTGGAATATTTATTTACACATTATCAAAAAGTCTACCAGCTGTACTAGAAGCCCCAAAACATTGGACATGGCATCAGATGATTACTGATGGGTACTTAGCTTGGGAGGCTGGATGTGGTACATGACACACTGTAGCCATAGGCTATGAACTTATCCATCCACAAGCATATTATATCAATTGCACACTGGGCGGTGCCTTATCCATGCACTCATTCAAAAAAGTACTACAGTTAGCTCATTAACATGAAAGTACATGTTGTCTTTATTTTCCTTTCTATTGTGTACATACATCACCGTTGACTTGCTTTTTTCAGCGAAGCCACTTTGAAATGCAGGGGGTAAAAAGATGCCGAAGGTGACTTCCTGCTGGCCTCTTTAATATAATAAAATGGAAGCCAATGTGTTAATGTTGTCTGTTTAAAAAGGCCATTGCAATTCCTCATAGAGAATAGCATCACATGATTTGAAATGGTGACCATTCTTCTTATGGTTTAGCCACGCTGTAGGTAAAGGTCCTCTTTAAGGTATCTCTTTGATTGGCAGTTAATCTTCGCCTTTTGCAGAGCTGCGTAATCATATGCAAATTAGGGGGAAACACTGTCAGTTGAACTCATAGGAAGATTGATGATGACTTACAAGATTGGAGTTGGCTATTAATATCCCCCAGACCTGATACTGTGGCAATTCAATTTCATAGTAAATCAACTAGTAAGTATATAACTTTTAATAGTCTTCAAGTGACTGACTGTTAAATTCATATCAAGACTACGCTTAAAATTGCAGCAGTTTTGAAAATGTACCTAAGGCAATGTTAGCATAATTGCTGGCATATGCTCTAAAGACCAGGAATAGGCTGACTTTCCCCTTTCATTCATGGTGTCAAGTTCATACAAATGCTTGTTGCAATAGAAATCCCACAAACAGATAAATCTATAGGAGCTATTCCTCATCCATTATTTATGGTCTTTCTATAGGTGTCAGACCAAAGGCCAGCCCATACATATTTAAGTTTCCATCTACTTGATCTGTCAGACTCTTGATGCATGACTGGAGACAAACACCCCACCCCCCTTGCTTGTTGTATTTTTTTTTTTCTTTTCAGCTGAAAACCTTTGAATCTATTAAGCTATCATCAGAGAGTTGAAGCATACTTAATGGGTACTGTCTGGCTGTAAAGTTGATAACCTTGAGATCTTAAAAAGGAAATGAAAGGGTTATGAAAAGACACAATATTGACCCAGACTGTTCAGTTCAGCATTTTTCCCCCAGTTCAGAGACATGTTAGTCTTTGTACCACTTTTGGTTTCCATATTAGAGTTCTGAACACACTGCATTTTACTATGGTGATTGATTTTTAAGATTGAGGAGCCTCAGCACTGGCTGGTGGAAAGTAGGGCAGGTCACCACGGGCAGTAAACATAAGTTAGAAGTGGAGTGTGTAGGGGTTTCAGCTGAAGATTTAAACCTATAAGGACTAGCAAACCACACCAGCATACAGTGATTGCCTTGGTTTTGACAGGCAGAAAAACGAACATATGGGATGAGTGAAAGCCAACATGATTGATGGCACACTAAATAACAGGTAGATTATAGTCATCGCTAAGCAACATTTCAAATACCAAGAAACCAGTAACTGTGGGATATGATTGTATAGAACAGGAATAGACATCTAAATAATTATGGCTTCTCTTGCTCCAATGGCTTCAATTTGAACAGAAATAACACAGAAAAAGCCAAATGTATAAAGTTAAGTGAGACAGTGAATGTGTGGAACATGCGGACTTTTGAATCATAAACTCAATAGTAAGATGAAACTGAAAAAATCTTCACTCAAACAAAACTTCAGCCAAGCTGAATGAGTTGACCTATAAAATAAATCGCAGAGCATAGAGCGATATTTTTCTGTACGCCTCCCCACAGAGTTATGTAGATTTTTAGTGTTAAAAGTGGAAACAGCAGACTTCAATAATTTTAGGGGTGACGCAGCTCCCTGCAAAGTAAATGGAGAGACAAGCCGGCATGGGTAGAAACGAAGTTAATGTTTCTACTTTAGTTGAAACTTCATGTCTCCCCGGGCTAAACAACTCAACTTCATTAACATGCTGACAGAAAAGTAAAAAATGAGAGAGAACTGAAAGAAAGCACAAAATAAACACAAACAGCACAAAATGCAGAGCAGTCTGCCAGCCTGTTTATAACCAAGTCAAATTGTGGCATTACCACGTTCCCAATGCGTGCTTTAGGCTTAAGCAACATAAGATAACAAGTTACTTTTTAGTTTAGCTATTTGCCAGAGTATCTATTATTTGTCCCTGCCTCTGCTAAATTATTATTATATTATTACAGTGAAAACTACCATTAACTAAATAAAAGAACCTAATTTAAAGCATGCACTTATCTGACAACGAAATTCACCACAAAGACGACTTTACTTTACATTACTTTATTGATTTATATAGACAGGATAAAAACCACAAAGTGTTTCACAACAATATAAAACAGATAACACAATACAGGACAATCAAATATACAACACAGATCTAGTTAAAAGCTAGTCTAAAGGAATAAGTCTTAAGATGATGTTTAAAAGAATAAAAACAATCCAGGCAATGTAAAGATGGAGGGAGAGAATTCTGGCAGCCACCGCTCTAAAAGATCTATCACCTCTGGTTTTAAAACATGTGCTCAGGCTGCGAGAGGGAGTGTGAGGTTCTAAAAAATCAGAAATATAGACAGGAGCGTCACGATTCAAAGATTTAAAAGTCAGTACTAAGATTTTAAAATGAATTCTAAAATGTACTGGAAGCCAGTGTAATGAGTGTAAAACTGGTGTAATGTGCTCTCTTTTTTGTGTCTTTGTTAAAAGCCTTGCCGCAGCATTCTGGACTGACTGGAGACAATCAAGATTCTTTTTGCTCAAACAAAGAAAAAAACTGTTAATCTAAACGGGAAGAAATAAAAGCATGAATAATCATTTCTAACTCAGATTTAGACAACAAAGTTCGCAGTTTGGAGATATTTCTTAGTTGAAAAAGGTTGTGCAGTTTCTTCTTTCAACTTGTCAATTTGCAGCTATGTCTTTGTTATGAAGGGCATCTCTAAAGGCATTTATGCACATAGGCTTTGGCATATGGTGGAGCTGCTATAATGAGCCGATAGAGAGGAGATTAGCCATAATTTGACCATCATTCACTAAATATTTATTGGGTTTTATTGACTGGATTTTGCTCTGTTGGAAATTGACATTAATTAATAATAAAGTTACATGGCACAGCTCATCTAACAGAGAACATGGGGGAGGGATTTAAACTGTACTGTTATGTTTGATTGGATAACCTGTGTTTGAAGAGGGAAATGTGAGATGAAGTGTTCTTGCCCTTTAAGGATTCGAAAGTTTCTGCAGGTTCCTCTCTTGACTGGTTGAGCCATATGGGGTGGCCTTGACATTACGGCTACTGATTGGTCCTCATCACCATCTAGTCATTTCAAAAGCCCTGGCTTCAGCAGTTGCTACCAAGTGAGCAACTGACAGCAGCAGCATTTGTAGATCCTGTCCTCAGTCTCCAAACTTTTACTAGTTCTTTATGTGCGCTTTCCTCAGCGTAACCTTGATTTTATAAAGTGTTGCAAATAGCACAATCCACCCACTGTGTAAATATCTCTGAAGCAGGAGGGGCGAATTTCCTATTTATTTTTGTACATTTTTGTCTTGTGTTTTGTTGAGGTAGGGAGTTAGGGATAGCACTGGCATTTTGTTTGCTTTTGTTTCACATATGGTTTAGGTTGCACTTTCTCCTGAAAACATTTTTCTTTGTTTTTTACTTTGGTCTTGCCTCATCTCAGAAAACGTTTAAAAAACGTCTGTGATGTACTACATCGCCACCACACCAACCTGCTAATGCTGACTTTCTTTGTTATCACTTGGCATCCATTGTTGCTCTGGCTGGTCCATTAGGTCACGAGTCCCAAAGGAAACCTTGTGAATATCTTTAAGATGCCACCAGCTTTGATAAATCTGGCACACTGTGTTGAAAACTTGATGAATCCACACAATTAACACCTTTTAAAAATAAATAATTACATTTTGGGAGTAGTGATTTTATAGTGACATGATTACTAATTGTATGTTTAATATCTCTTGAAGATTCCAGTGTCATGAAGAAACAAAGATAATCTAAGAGATGATATAACACAAAAAAAAAAAACAGACAAAAGATTAAATGAAAAGGAATGGAGAACTGACAGCATAAAGAACAAACAAGCAGTTCAAAATCTGTAATAAGCCCTCATGCCTTTTATTCTGGGCCTCAGCTTTGGATGTTAGGTGGGGGGTTTTTCTCCCTACTGAGTAATACACAGCTTTAATTTGTTAAAGTGCCCAGTCATGTCATCATCCCACGAATCTGGACTACTTACTTTGATGTCTGAAGTCTGTTTTTAATTTCACTCTTGACTTTTTATTTTTTTTCCTTTCAGCCTGTCAGTTGAAAAGGTTGACCCACGAGTGGCCTAATTATCAGCTTGCTGTGATTTGGAGCATCCAGTCAACAATTCTACGTTTGGCAAGAAGCTCCTCAAAAATTGAATCTGTCTGTCCAATTTATTTTGTCTGCTGTTCAGTTTCTGAGGGGCTATAACAGAAAGGTCATCAAACCCTCTAATGTGGGTTTACAAAAACACTGTGATTGTTTAAATGATGAAGTACCAACACGATGGGGCATTTCTGGCTTCACTGCTCCCCGTGTCACTTACTTTGCATCAATAGAGCCTCAACAGAAGCGGTTTGATTGCTTAACATAAAGGCAGCAGCTGACTTAAAAGACATTTTCCTGTAATTTCATTCTGTCATCATATTATGTTAGTTCAATTAAAATCCACATGTGTGTTAAAATATATTTCCTTTGCTGTTTGTGACAAACAATTACCAAAATCCTTTGAATAAGAACAAAGTAAAAGCTTTAGAGGGACATGCTAATTGCATTGTCTGAGGCTGTTCAGTGATACTCCCTGTCGAAGTCAACATTTCTCCACAAAGCTGCAGAAAACAACTCTCTACATATCCTTTCTTTATGGATGAATGAACTGAGAAAGAAAGTGGATAACAAAGAAGTATTTCTTCCTCAGTGATGTCCTTAAGCTGAAGTTTGCATTTTCTTACAGAAGTACCCACACACTGACTTAATGGACTGCTATAATGGATGTTCATTATCCCCAGAGGATAAATCTTTTGAACTTTTTATCCCCTCTCTTTTTATCTGATACAATCAGAAAGTTAACATTTTGATTCTGCTGTTAACTACTGGGTTCAAGGGCTTTCGCATTTCCTTGACAACCATGTTTTCTATCACGACAGTGATATACCATTTGTTCTATTTATAACACTATTCAGTAAGTCTATATGTGTCCACTTGTGAGCAGTGTTGGTCAAGTTACTTGAAAAAAAGTAATCAGTAACTAATTACTGATTACTTCCCCCCAAAAAAGTAATCCCGTTACTTTACTGATTACTTATTTTCAAAAGTAATTAATTACTTAGTTACTTAGTTACTTTTTAAAAACACGATTTACAACCTGAATAGGTAATAAAGCGATAGAGCTTTCAGCCCAATTCTACTTTTTCTACATAATCCATCATACAAAATGTTATCAAATGGAAAAGTCTCTTTTTTTAACTTGTTTTATTAGTTTTAATCTTAACTTTATGCATCAAGCAAAAATTAAATTATATGTAACATTCTCTGACTGGAAGAAATTTTTTAACATTTAAACCTATTTTCTGCACATTCCAGCACATAAAATAAAATATTTTTTGTGTTTACACTCACTCTTTCAAATAGATGCAAGTAAAACACAGCAGAAAATAAATAAAATCAAAGACTAGTTTATCCCCTCTCTTTTATCTGATACAATCAGAAAGTTAACATTTTGATTCTGCTGTTAACTACTGGGTTCAAGGGCTTTCGCATTTCCTTGACAACCATGTTTTCTATCACGACAGTGATATACCATTTGTTCTATTTATAACACTATTCAGTAAGTCTATATGTGTCCACTTGTGAGCAGTGTTGGTCAAGTTACTTGAAAAAAGTAATCAGTAACTAATTACTGATTACTTCCCAAAAAGTAATCCCGTTACTTTACTGATTACTTATTTTCAAAAGTAATTAATTACTTAGTTACTTAGTTACTTTTTAAAAACACGATTTACAACCTGAATAGGTGATAAAGCGATAGATCTTTCAGCCCAATTCTACTTTTTCTACATAATCCATCATACAAAATGTAATCAAATGGAAAAGTCTCTTTTTAAAACTTGTTTTATTAGTTTTAATCTTTTAACTTTATGCATCAAGCAAAAATTTAATTATATGCAACATTCTCTGACTGGAAGAAATTAGTTTAACATTTAAACCTATTTTCTGCACATTCCAGCACATAAAATAAAATATTTTTTGTGTTTACACTCACTCTTTCAAATAGATGCAAGTAAAACACAGCAGAAAATAAATAAAATCAAAGACTCAGCGGTCCTGTTGCTCTATTTTCACCTGTAAAGCAGGAGTGGTAGGCGGAGGTTTACCCTGGTGCAGGTGTGCCGCGGCGGTCAGTTGAAGAATCCGCGAGTTTCTCTGTGAGTTAGAGGGCCCGGTGGCGCCAGTGTCCGGCAGCCTCGCCTCTGTCAGTGTGCCCCAGGGTGGCTGTGGCTACAATGTAGCTTTGCCATCACCAGTATGTGTGTGTGAATGGGTGGATGACTGGATATGTAAAGCGCTTTGGGGTCCTTAGGGACTAGTAAGCGCTATAACCAAATACAGGCCATTTACCATTTTAATGAGTGTGGGTAGCAGAGGAATGGGATAGGCAAGAAATGGATTAGAAATAAATCGCGATCAGTAAGCCGGCAGGAGTAAAAAATATAGGCAGCATATAGGGCAATGTGGCACCGTTGTCGCGTTCAGCCGTAGTGAGAATTGAAAAGGCAATGACAGATTAAAAACTAAAAGCAGTAAGAGCACGAAATTTACACGAATGGAGGTGTTAGTAGCGCAAATACTAAAGCTATGCGCACCATCACATATTGACTTGGTGAAATAGTGTAGAAGTGATGCTAGTATTTTAGATTACTTACGACTCATTAAACGAATTATATATATGTAGCGAAGTTTTCTTCCACGCACCAATAAGATCGACAGAACACGCAGAGGTGGTGAGCACTAATTTGCTTTTTGTAGGTCGGAGTAGGTGATGCTCATAAATTAAGGATAGTCGGTAGAGGAGCTCAATTGGTGAGGTGGATCACAAACTGTCTACATCCTAGTACTTCACGTGCTAGCATGGTATTCGCGCTATGTTATTTTCTAAAGAAGGTTCCTTCACTGTAGATGATCAGCCTAAGAGCGTTTCGTTGGAGGCGGTCTCACATGCCCGCGATCCTTCTAAGACATGATAGCAGGGATAGGAGTGAGACAATGAACTCCAGGACATCTCCATAGGTCCCCTCTCGAGATCATGCACACAGCTGAGCTCAAGGAATGTGCGACTGAACGCTAGAGGGCACTACGGTCGACTGTCGTGCAGACTGCAGCTCTCCTAGCAAAAGAGAAACTTGCAGCGGCTTTTGAGAATGCCTCCAACAAGCCCCCAGTAATGCACAGCGTTGCCTATGGGAACTCAGCTAACACGCTAAAGTCTAATACCGCTGCTATGTGATTGCGCAAGATAGCCAGAGGTGAGTGCCCTTTACTAAGCTACCTCGTTAGCCTTGCTCTGTGAATATAGCAGCGCACGTAGTGAGCGTTCCGCCTGGTGCACGTGCTTACACGCCGATGCCAATCCTTGTACATGACCGAGTGCCCCAGTCGTCTCGAGAAGGCACGGGTGGCACTCAAATTAATTACTTCACCTCTCGATCAGTGCTCACCAAGCACATGGACCCTCATACAGGACGAGTCGCGGTTAGCTCCACTCATAAAGCGGCCGCCCAAGTGATGATAGAGCCCAGGTGTAGTGACCTGAGACGATACCACAGAATCCTTTACTCAGATAGCATCACATAATCGAATTCACGAGCCAACGTCACACTCGCATGTGTCTGTGAGGGAGTCGCCTAACTGGCGAGGCAGGAAGTGTTGTTGACCTGTCTTATTGTTTTATTATTCAGTCTGTCTCGAGTCCTCATGCCAATCTTGAGATTTAACATGAGATTAATCTATCTTGCTCAAAACACCTCAATTGTGCTTCTGAAAGAAACATGACCCAGTGGCAACATTAATTGGCCCAAGTAAGCTCACACTCACTCAGCCACCCTGCTCCTGCGTAGTAGCGCTTACTTTTCCATGAGAATACTGCCCTACCTCATATCTCTAGCATAGAGGCGAGCGTTCAGAAACGCAAGAAGGCCGATAACAGCAGCCAGAGAACCCCATGACGCTGAGATCATCATAAATATCAAGCGCACGTCGTCGGTTAAAGTAGCACCAATGACCGGAGACCTAAGGACAAACAGATCCGTCGAGGTATTCAAGACCACATGAAAAGTTACTGGTATACAGATGAGACACCCCAAAGAGCCGGTCTTCAGATGAACATACGCACTAGATTGTATACTGTTAGGGTCTTCCTTAGTTACCCTCAAGAGAATGAGCATCATTTAAAACACGGGGTCCTTCTGGATTAATAACAACAGCTGTACCTTGCGTTTCTCGAAGACCTCAGACGCTTTGCTCTTTCATGATTAACAACAGTGTACCCTTCTTCTGAACGCTGCTTTCAGATAGATACATGCCATGTTATAAAGCTATCAAATCTATCATCATCAAATGTTATAGTATCAATATGGAGCAAAATCTCTCAGGAATCCATTAGACGGCTCTGAAAGTAAAATGGGTCCAATCTGCTATAAGCAAGGTGTACCTAATGACATGACTATCTGAGTAAATGTAATCTTTTAATGTTTTTGATAAACCCCACTGTCTTTATGAGTCATGTTAATAATAAGTAATAAATTTAGATCTGAGAGGAGGATGGTGTAAGAGTACAAGACTTGCTGTATATCTCACAAGCAAGTAACGAGTAAAGTAAGGGATTACTATTGCAAAAACGGTAATTAGATTACCGTTACTTTCCCGTAGGAACGCTGCGTTACTGCGTTACTAAAACCGTGATTTTTTTGCAAGAATGTCTCATGACAGTGACGTAAGCGAGTGCGACGTTCGTGACAACAGCTGTGTGCAGATCAACAATGGATCATATATCGAGTGCGGGAGAGAGTATGAGCGTGCAGCGTTTAAAGCGTGGAAGTACTGACCTTACTTTGAGTTTGATTCCATAAAAAGTGACAAAAACATGAGTGTCCGTTGTGCGTGGGGAGAAAACTTATTTTTACACCAAAAAAAACCCTAAACACACCGAGTGCGCAACGACGTAATGGGAAATTCACAGAGAAGCTCGTTTTTTCACGGTAAAATAAAAAGCCTTCCCTTATAACCTTTCCAAGCATAGGCAGCCTCTTTGTTGTGTACCGGGGAATGGGCGTCAGTACACGACTTTGCGTGCTCTGTGCACAAGACGTACTTAAAAATGGTAAATGGCCTGTATTTATATAGCTTTACTAGTCCCTAAGGACCCCAAAGCGCTTTACATATCCAGTCATCCACCCATTCACACACAAACACACACACTGGTGATGGCAAGCCACATGCACCCTGGGGCGCACTGACAGAGGCGAGGCTGGACACCGGGCCCTCTGACCACCACCAGTAGGCAGGTGAAGTGTCTTGCCCAAGGAGAAGGCTGTGTGGCGCGGACGACGTGCGCTGCAAGCACCGACGACGTAATGGGAAACTCACAGAGAAACTCACGGATTCTTCCACTGACCGCGGCACACCTGCACCAGGGTAACCCTCCGCCTACCCCACTCCTGCTTTACAGGTGAAAATAGAGCAACAGGACCGCTG
>NW_024584607.1:0-2046 GCF_018398535.1 Haplochromis burtoni
CTTGAATCCCACTTGACAAACCCTGACTGGATACTGGATTTTGAAATGTTTTGAAGGCATTGTGGGATGAGAGAACAGATAAATCCTGGGGCCCACAAAGCTGAAGTCCTTGGTTTGACTGTCGAAGAGCTGGTGGGGTAACATTTTTTCCTTGGTTCGCTGATACCATGATCGATGAAAGGTTAGAGCTTTGCTGATTAAAAGAAATACCTTGAGAGAGATTTGGGATATCTGTGGCAAACAGCGAGCTGGATGATGGAATGCTGCCAATATGAGAGGTTTTATACATGTCAGCATGAGGGTTGTTTCTGGAAGATACAGTGTTCAAGTTGTTAGTACAACTCTGATGAGATGCCTGCATGTGGTCATAGGAGGTGGGGAGAAGGCTGACAAGCGGGTTCTGAGATGAAGCTCCTGACCAGCCATTCTGGGCCATCCAAGACGGACAGGGAATGTGGCTCTTATTTGCTGTCGGGTTATCCATCACTCTCCATCACCATTAAAGTTCACTGCTTGAAAGTCTCCTTTACTTCCTTGAGTAGAGGTCCTAACAGAAATAGAACATTATAATACCAGAATTTCATTACTTTTCTGTGGTGTGTTTTGAATTTTTAATTCAGGTTTTCAAAGCTGAAAACGGGCAGAAGACAATAGAAAAATCATAAAATAATGAATCAATACCAAAACATTTTGGAAAACGCAAACGTAAGAACATGCAAGAAGGGAAAATGTAGTAACTGAAATCAGCCTTTCGCTTTACGAAAAACAGGTCAGCTTAGCACCAAAATGTGTTTTAGCTGAGTGGGTCACCGACCCTTGAAGCTGCACCGCACCAAATAACATATCAGTCTCTGAATGATATTTTTAAAAAAGAAATACTTACTGGGCATTGATGTTTACAGCGAGAAATGGACAGTTGCGTTTAAACTGCTGCAAATACAGTCGAAACGAGAAAAACGTAACTAGCTTAACAATGTGCTATCAAGTCAGTTTTTTTAACTAGCTGTTAGCTGTTAGCGCACTCAGCATCAAAAACCATAAAAATATCCGTAAAACTGATACTAGTTCTAAAATTAGTGATATGAAATAAACAGAGTGTGCAAAAAATCTATTTAATTTCCCGCAAACCGCTTTAGAAATCAGGAAAAACCATACCTGCGGCCATAACCGGAAGTAGTGGTCGTTGTTTACATCACAGCATCACTGAGAAAGTAAAACTTCCGTCTATTTTTTCCAAAATAAGATACAGTTCTATAATTATAAAATAAATTGGACTTTCACTTAAAAAAAATTTAATGAGCCAAAGGTGGAAGAAATTGTATTTATTTAAAAATAATTCCTGCCACGCTGTAAAAGCTCAATAACGAGCAAACAAAGGTATTTTTTTAAATTAATGTTACTGCATCCTTCCTTACGATGTCACATTCATCAGCCGTAAGTGGCGTTAAATCTGTTGGAAGAGAAGCAAGAGATACCCAGACTGGTTCTTTCTCATCATGTAGCCATGTAGCATCTGATATGTGCTGTTCCAACTTATCAACCTAAGATCAGTTTGTTGGCTGACCATTTCCCCATAGACAGCCCCCTACTGGTGATAAATCTCATCAAAATACATTCAGTACATTTCAAAACAGAAATATTCCTTTTGTTTACAGTTATTATCATCGTCATTAACATATTTTTTAAAAAACAAAAATATATCTAATTTCTCAAGCAACGAATCATTTCTTTTGTGGGATGAAAGAAAATATAATCAGTCACGGACTATTTTCAATATAAAAAAGTCACAAATGTAACTCATCTCCATACAGTCATCTTAAAATGTGTTTATTGCAGTCCATGTAACTAAGTTAAAGAATATAATCCACCCACTGTTATCATCTTCAATGCCCTGTACCAACATAGAGGAGAGCAGATCTGAACGCTACTCCAACAGAGGTCGATTATCTTGTTAATAATTTTACCTCCTCACTACGTACGACTCTGGATACTGTAGCTCCTGTGAAAACTAAGGCCTCAAATCAGAAGTATCTGACTCCGTGGTAT
>NW_024584607.1:2917-4490 GCF_018398535.1 Haplochromis burtoni
GTACTGCGCTGCAGTTATTTGTATCATATCTATCTAACAGATAGATCTTTAGGGGTGGCTGTAGCTCAGGAGTTAGAGCAGGTCACCTACTGATTGGAAGGTTGGTGGTTTGATTCCTGGCTCCTCCAGTCTGCATGCCAAGTACCCTTGGGCAAGATACTAACCCCAAGTTGCTCTCCGATGCATCCATCGGAGTGTGAATGTGTATAAATGTTGTTAGAAAAAGCTATCGGAAAATGCGGCATGTTATATACAGCTCTCTGAGTACTCAGGGAGAGTAGAAAAGCGCTATATAGGAATCAGTCCATAATAGTCTCCAATTTGTGCATGTAAATGGAGAGTCCTCTTTACACACTAAGGTCAATGATGGTGTTTCACAGGGTTCAGTGCTAGGACCAATTCTGTTTACATTATACATGTTTCCCTTAGGAAGTATCATTAGAAGACATAGCATACACTTTCACTGCTATGCTGATGACACCCAGCTCTATCCATCCATGAAGCCAGATAACACACACCATTTAGTTAAACTGTAGGAATGTCTTAAAGACATAAAGACCTGGATGACCGCTAACTTTCTGCTTCTTAATTCAGATAAAACTGAGGTTATTGTACTCGGCCCTGAAAATCTTAGAAATATGGTATCTAACTGTATCTATTATTGTACGATCTACTGTGCAATATAAAGCGCCTTGAGGTGACTGTTGTTGTGATTTGGTGCTATATACATAAAATTGAACTGAGTTGAATCGCGGTTTCTGTATTTTCCTGTGGACTGGTTTAAGTGTTTTTGTCAGCTGGTGGATAGAGCTGTACTCACTGTGATATCTCTCATTTCTAGGTCAAATGCAGAAACATGGGGAGGGAGCAGTACACTGTGTACATGGCACCAAGGAAAACTTCACCACATACCAAGGAGAGGAATCACAGCCTGGGAAATGGGAACACACTGTGGACTGTTGGCACTGTTTCATAGCCTTTTGTAAATAAACACACTTTTTCCATTCAGAACGTTCCACATCTGGGTCCTCCTTCAACCAACCCTGACTGTGATGGTGAAGAAGAGTCTCCAGAGGATCAGAGTCCAGCTGGACTATGACAGGGAGGAGGTGTCCTTCTAGGACCCTGAAGACATGACTCACAGCTACACTCACAGAGACACTTTCACTGAGAAACTCTTCCCATATTTTGAGGTTGGAAATGCAGGAGATGCAAAACATCTGATATCAAAATCTGCTGAACTTTAAAGTAATTATTTTATCTGTGTATGTGATGGGCGGCTTTTTATATTTTTGCTTCTTTTAAATACATGGTTTCTGAATAATTCTCGTGTTTCACATGTAAATATTTGATCAGGTCAAAATCTGAATGATGATTTCTTTGCTTTTCAAAGTTTTTGAATGTGAACATTAAACTGTGACACTTATTAACTGACTAAAAGCAAGGGGGGGCGAAGTCCAGGCCTCGAGGGCCGGTGTCCTGCAGGTTTTAGATATCACCATTGATCAACACACCTGAATCAAATGATTAGTTCATTACCAGGACTCGATATAACTTCAAAACATGCTGAGGA
>NW_024584607.1:5835-7324 GCF_018398535.1 Haplochromis burtoni
TTTATTGGTATTTCTCACACTGGTCAGCTCATCACGTTTCAGTTCATGACAGACTTGAAAGTTGGAGTCTAAAAGTTTAAAGTTTTATTCAGGTTTGAGGCCACAGCCCAGGTAGTAAAAGCAGATATTGTGTTTGGTGATTAATAATTAACTAGAAGACCATTACAGCAGGTGAATTCTCTAAAAGAAATTTGCTTTCTTGAGATACTGTAATGTACAAGCTGTAAAGATGTGACATTTGTTGAATGTAGAAACTTTTTCGAACTGTAATGTCTTCAGAGATATTCAGAGATCCTGTGTCCTTGAGCTCAAACTACTTACAGGATGTCATCAGTTTACAGTATTACAATTGTTACTTTAATTAAATCTGATCAAATGAAATGTACTTGGCTTGTATACATTTGGTTTATAACAAGGATATTTTCCTTAATGATTTATTCTATTTTGTATAAATAAGCATTTGGTTTGATATGTTTCAGTTGCATTTTAATAAAACATATTATCTTTTTTTAGGGGAGGAGATGAGAGCAGGGGTCTGGCAGGTTGTCAATCGCAATGTTGAATCCAAATTTATGACCTTGGCTACAACCACAACTTCTGTTCAAGCTGCAAAAAAAGTTCTGAAAACAAGCTGAGTTGTGATACTTGAACTTGTGAAACGCCACAGCTTCATCTTCTTTGTGTCATTTTTATGTTCTGTTTAGTATAAAAAACTGAAAAGGTAAACATTTTTTACATTTTGGCTTTTATGTTTTTCTATGAAGCACAAACTGCAAAACTATCTGAATGACACAGACAGCACCCTCTGGTGGACACAAATGATATATTCGTCTTTCAGTTTAACACGTGACTGTGATCCATGAAAATGAAAGTGAATTTCAACACTTTTGAACTGAACAGAGACGCCATTACAGGGAGTCAGATCTCTGCTGAAAAACACACGTTTGGAGGATTTTAATCAGGAAGTTCAAGAGATGCTAATTTGGTGAGTTAAAAGATCAAATGGCTGAGAGACCTCTTCTTGAAAATTTCCTGAGCTGCCATGTGTGTTCAGAGACTTTCAGAGATCCTGTGTCTCTGAGCTGCAGCCACAGCTTCTGTTCAAGCTGCCTGCAGAAATTCTGGGAACAAACTAAAAACAAAAACTGTCCCATTTGTAAAAGAAAATCTTCAAAGCATTTTCTAATTGTGAACTTTACACTGAAAGAACTTGCTGACTCCTTTTCTGGAAGACAGAAATCTGGATCATCTGAGACAGAAAAAGAGAAGAAGTTAACAGTGGTGTGCAGTAAACATGGGGAAGTGCCTAAACTGTTCTGTGTGGACGAGCAGAGAGTTGTGTGCACTGTGTGTGACTTTTCTCATCACCAGAGTCACAAAGTGGTTCCTGTAGAAGAAGCAGTCAGTGACCTGAAGGAGCAGCTGAAATCTGACTTAAAGTCTCTGCAGGACAAGAGGAACAAATACAAACAAGTGGAGAAAACATACA
>NW_024584607.1:8493-10105 GCF_018398535.1 Haplochromis burtoni
CTATCTATCTATCTATCTATCTATCTATCTATCTATCTATCTATCTATCTATCTATCTATCTATCTATCTATCTATCTATCTATCTACATGCATACATACATACATACATATATATGTATGTATATCTATATTATATATTAAGGTCACGTCCCTAGAGAGGTGGTGTCTGATACCCAATCTGACATATAGACACAGACAAACAGGCACACACAGATACAGACATCCATTCCCACCCTCATGCTCTCATATGCAATTACTTTGCATATTCATGTTTGTTTTCTCCAGCAATAAAGCTGAGGTTTTGACTTATAATTCTGTGTTCGAGTCCTGCGTTTGGATCCTCACCCCCGCCTGCTGCACACAGAGCCCTGACAATTACAGGGAGTCAGACAAACACACATTTGGAGGATTTTAATCAGAATGTTCAACAGACACTGATTTGGTGAATTAAAAATAATTAAAGATCAAATGGCTGAGAAACTCAGACTTGTCAAAAAATTTCAAGCTGCCTGCAGAAATTCTGGGAACAAACTAAAAACAAAAACTGTCCCATTTGTAAGAGAAAATCTTTAAAGGATTTTCTAACTGTGATCTTTACACTGAAATAACTTGCTGATTCGCTGGGAGACAGAAATCTGGATCTGAAACACAAAGGGGAGAAAAAAAAATTAACAGTGTTGTGCAGTAATGCAGTATCACTAACTTCACATATTGAGTGTCATTTTTGTGCTTTATTAAGATAAAGTAAAGCATGAGAGGTCAAAATTTAATACTTGTTTTCTTTTTATTTGGTTTTTGTGTTCAGGGGAACAGCCCATGCAGAAAATGTGAGTATCTGAATGACAGCCTAGCAGTGCCATCGGGTGGAGACAAATAACACTGTAGATACAAAGTGGAGGTTTGTACCACAAGTTATTTCCAAACTGAAAAAAGAAGGAGCATAAAGCTCCATAGCACTAATACTTTATGTAAGAATTTTATTATTTGACTGTTTTTTAGTTTTTGACCTTCTTTAAGAAGGATTTCTCTAATCTTCCCATAAACTGAAATAACCTTCCAAGTCCCACAGAAAATTAATTCAGTTAGATTTTTATTTTTACATAATGGCAACTCACAAATAGTCACCTTAAGACACTTTATATTTGGAGGTAAAGACCCTACAATAATAAAACTGGACAGGAAGTATCAGTTTGATTTATGCAGGGGATAGTGGATCTGCAGAGATGATTTTCTATGTTGCCCCGCTGTTTTCCTTTCCATTATAAGCTATAAACTAGGATTCTCCACAACATCTGCCTGAATGCTTCCTCCATCGCTGATGGAGGACAATCCAGTCTCAGTGAATCCTTCTCAAGTCTATGCTGGAATAATTCTACAACAATACCAGGTTCAGATTTGTCATCATCATCATCATCATCATCATCATCATCATCATCATCATCATCATCATCATCATCATCATCATCACCCTCTTCTCAGCTGTTTCTCTTTCCCTCTTTCTTTCTCCCCTTCTTTCCCCCAGTCACGTCTGTCCCGTATTCAGTAAGTGAAAATAAAATAAACAATAAAAGGTGAATCAAATGGACCATTACGGCAAGGCTGGGATGGTCA
>NW_024584607.1:11751-14339 GCF_018398535.1 Haplochromis burtoni
TCACAAATGTAACAATCCAATCAGAGAACAGATGGGTTTGGCTGTCGAGGGGCGCTTTTTTGAACTGCAGGTCCTTGAAGGGTGATACAGTTTGAAGCTGGAGGATCGCTATATAAATATCCGATAGCAGTTAGGTCGCGCGACCTAACTGAAGCGACATAACTTTCAGTAGCTTTATGTCCTCTACGAGAGTTTGGTTTTTTTTGCTGGTTCTTCAAATGTTCAATAAAAACATGTATGCTAATTCATAACGAAGAAAGCTTTGTAATGAAGACTGTCATTTCCAAAACACTGCCCGCCCCCACCCCATTATTAAATAAAAGCAGTCTGGCTGCAGGTCTCCAAAACTCAGCAGTACACCTGCAAAAACCTGATGTTACTGTAAACATTAATGGCGCAGTTCATGAAAACCTCAAAACACTTTAACGTTCATTGTTAACCGGGTGTCATGGCGACTTCACTGAACCGACCGACTGTTTGAATTTTACTTGCTGTTTTTATCAGAAATAAACTAGTTGATGTGAGAGTGAAATCTGGCTGCTCTTTAGGTGTAGCTCTCAGGTAACGTTTAAGTGCTGCGGGAATATTGGTTATTCAGGTTTGCCAAGAAATAATTGTTGAAATGGAGACTTAAAAAGACCGTTATTAGAGCAAGATACAGAATGTCCTGCCAGTTATCTGTCAGCACCTAACACACACACATATATATTACATATAACAATAACCATTCAGAGTTTCACACTGTGCTATCTGATCGTGAAATCTGCACGGGAGATTTCATTTTGAATAAATTCTGAAATTAATTTTAAGTGATGCATAAAAACGCTGACAAAAACGCTTCAACTCTAACCAAGTATGGCACCATAGTTATTGCCTTAGTTCACATGTCATGGTCTGAATAAAGCCCGTGTTTTGTGTGGATAGTTATACTATAATCATGGCCAATAATCGTTACCATACACGCATTGGTCCACGTTACGTAGAATATTTTATTTGGTGAAAGTAATGAGGTTAGGATTGTACAAAAAAACAAACCCCCCCCAAACAAACCAAAAAACAACTGAAACTAAATATTTCATTAATTAGGTTTATACAACTTGATAGGATTCCTCCATCCAAATGACTGCTGCTATGGTGAACTGCTGTAGATAATGGACCCAGACCATCCTCCGCACTGCTTCCTGGACCTGCAGATAAGCACTTCCTTCAACAACTGTTGAAGGAAATCTACACCTCACACCACAATCCCTGTACTCAGTTTAGACAAAAGCTCCCTATTGTGTCATATTAGGTATTGATTTATTGAACACTTCACTTTTTTGTATTTTTTGTTTCATTGGCTGCTATAACACAGTATGTCACAGTTTCTGGGATAAATAAAGTATTTGTGTCTTGTCATTGATTTATTCAATGCATTTATATGAGCTCTTTGTCTTTTTAATTATTTTTCATAAAAAAGTGGATGTGATTGACCACTTCGAGGCAGTAGTACCTTAAACATGACTTTAACCAGAATCTGACTTGTGACATGTGACAGTAAATTAGTCTGTGTTGTCACAGTTTAATGTCATACTATGTCGTATCAACAAGTTTATATCAGTTTGTTTATTTTTGCATTATTAGCATTTCTGGTTTCTCATTGTTCACTGCGATTTTTCTCTTTATTTTCTCTTTATTATTTCGGTGACATCTCTAACACTGGTCAGCTCATCACATTTCAGTACATGACAATCTTGAAAGTTGGATTCTAAAGGTCTAAATTCTTATGCAGGTTTGGCCACGGTGCAGGTAGCAAAAGCAGATATTGTGTTTGGTGGTTATTAATTAACTAGAACACCATGACAACAGGTGAGCTCTCTAAAAGAACTTTCCTGTCTTGAAGGACTGTAAGGTACAAGATGTAAAGACTTTCCTCAACTGTAATGTATTCAGAGACATTCAGAGATCCTGTGTCCCTGAACTCAAACTACTTACAGGATGTAGTCAGTTTAGACAGTAATCTTTAATTGAATCTAGTCAAAGGAAATTTGCTTTACTGGTATACATTTAGTCTATAACACGCATATTTTAATGATGTATTGTTTGAAAAAATAAACATTTGATTTTATGTATTTCAGCTGCATTTTACTCAAACTTATTGCTTCATGTTCATGAGGGTCAAAATTTTTTCTTCTTCTTTTTTTGAGCGTGAGAGCAGAGGTCTGGCAGGTTGACAATCTAAACCCTGTGATGAATCCAAATTTATGTCTTTGACTGCAACGACAACTTTAGTTAAAACTGCAGATAAGAACTCTGAGAACATGCTGACTTTTCCTACTTGAACTTCTGAAACACCACAGCTTCACCTTCTTTGTGTCATTTTTATGTTCTATTTAAGCTTTTCTAAGTACAGGGTGGGCCATTTATATGGATACACCGTAATAATGTGGGAATGGTTGGTGATATTAAAGTCCTGTTTGTGGCACATTAGTATACCTGAGGGGGCAAACTCCTCAAGATGGGTAGTGACCATGGTGGCCATTTAGAAGTCGGCCATCTTGGATACAACTTTTGTTTTTTCAATAGGAAGAGGGCCATGTGACACATCA
>NW_024584608.1:0-14338 GCF_018398535.1 Haplochromis burtoni
GTCCACTTTGAGGTGAAAAGGAACAGTTTGTCCCGTAATTCAGCTACAATGAAAAAGGCACAAAGCTGGAGTTATTCTGTGTCTTTGCTGCACAGCTGCCTCTTCTTCTCTCATTCTCCCCCCTCCCTCTCCTGTTTCTACTTCAATCATGAAACTGATCAATGATCAGCTGATCGGCTCTCTTGTTTGTTTATCGCTCACTTTGCGCCAGAAAGAGGAAACCAGCGGATGTCGCGCTAAACAACAGCAGCACGTTTAAGCTTGATCAGCTGTTGTTAGAATTTATTTAATATTAATTTCTAGTATCAGCTGATGTTTGCTGGAGCCACAGCTGTAAAGCTGCTGGTCATGATGGTTTGGATATGTGGTGAGAGGGAAACATGAAGATGAAACCAGGAGATGTCCTTACTGGATCATCAGAGCTGAACAGGTGATGGAGAAACAGGTTTACCTTTTAGGTGACATGAATGAGTTGAAGTTATGAACTGTTTCTGAGAGACAAATAACACCCAGGATCCTTTTTTAGGTAGCTGACAGCTGGTAACTGTGCAGGGGCGGGTCTAGCAAAGTGTTGCCAGGGGGGCAGGTAGGGCATTAACAGGGAGAGGGGGGCACAAAGAAATACTTTCTTATTCTCATTTAAAATGTCTCACTTTTAAAAAAATAATTATCTGAGTCTTACAACAAACGATTGATAGATTGATGCATATATACCATCAGAACAGTGTACATCACTGTCACAACAGTGTTTATTTTCATTCAAAGGCTTTATGATTTTTCCTATAATGGCGGCCGGTCTCTAGTCAAAATGCCCGGGACGATTTTTTTGTCCCAGTCCAGCCCTGTATGCAGCTCATCTGCAGTCTGGTGTTACCTACATCTTCCTATTCAGAAGGCAGAATTTCCGAGTTCTGAGTACAATCAAAGCACCACGACTGCAGTTTTTGTGTTGGATGTAAAAAGCAGGCTAGGATAGAATCAGGCGTGGGATTTCTCTCGTGGAAATGTGCACATTATCTTTTCCTTTCTATTGGTAGGTGGCACAGTGCACTGTGGCAAGTAAGCAAGCTAGAAGACTGCAAAGTTATGGAAGCAACACATTAACAAGAGAATTCTGAGTAAAACCAAAGTTACTTTCCCTAGTAACTAGTTACTTTGAAAGTAACGAGTAACTTGAAGTAACTGAGTTACTTTTGATAGAAGTAACTAGTAATGTAACTAAGTTACTAATTTAAAGTAACTTACCCAACACTGATAATAACTAACAATTAAAGGCGGAGAGGTGTTTTCATTTATTGCCTATAATAAAAACAAACCTTGTATATGTGCTGTTTGTTTGTTTACTGTCTCGTAACCCCTCCCTTAGGATAACAGCAGGAACAGGTGATATACGGGTGTGATGTGTCCCTGCAGCTTTACTGTAGAGCTCCATAAGGAGCGAAGAGCACAGCCAGTGTGCTGTGTTGATGACCCCGAGCAGTGTAGCAAAAGACAGCGCTCCAAAATGATAAATAAATAAATATATTTGGTTCATTTTAAAGACAAACCTAGTGAGCAGCTGAAGGGTCTGCACATGACAGATTTAGCCGAAGCATGGTGGAGCTCGTTGGGAACAGGAGACTGGTCAGCCTTAGCTGAGATAACTGATGGAAACATTGTGATTGGGATGGTGATCAATCAGGTGTATAGAGAGGCTGCAAGAAGTGTTGTTTATTTCACTTATCACAAAACGGCAGAGGCTAGAATTCTTTATTCATATTTATATTTTGAATAGTAGAATATTTGAGCTTCTTTATTGTTTTTGTACAAGCAAGGTATAGTGTACATTCTTTAGGCAATGCAGAGTCCCCTCAAACCAAAAACAGACAGTTGTACATCCTGCTGCTGCTTGTACATTCACACACAGCCACAGTCATCACATTTGTGGGTTACGTTATACAGACGTCTTTGTACATTGCTGACTGTTTGATATAAAAGCCAAAATGAAACAGAAACTGGTACTGTATTTTTCTTTCTGTATTCAAGGGTAACAGGGTAAGACATAAGGTAATATCTGCCCACAGATATTACCTGCATTCATTATCTCATGATAATTAATACAGATGCAATTTATACAATGTATTTGCATAAAATGCATCTTAGGGAAAAAGCTTGACATAGACTGACTTTCATCACTATAAAGAAACATAACCTCATATTAATTTAAATTGATTTATTTAATAAAAATCAAAATGCAGAAGCAATGTGTAAAAAGTTCAGTATACTCGAGCTCGTAGAACGACCTAAGCAGCGCTCTAGAGTGTGTCCGCAACTCTGAGTCTCCGTGTGGTCATCAGCTGACACACATCGTGCCCCTATCGTGTGTCCCAATCAGAGATAGTCAGGGGCGGGACCTCTGTGATTGGCCGTGGTCCTTTTGTGTGTATTTGAAAGTGCAGGCAGATAGAGAGGTGAGTAGTTTGAATAAAGCGATATCGATTCATTAAATCCTGAATCGACTTTTAAATATAAATGTTGAAACGCCAGAATC
This sequence comes from Haplochromis burtoni, assembly GCF_018398535.1. Classification (NCBI taxonomy): domain Eukaryota; kingdom Metazoa; phylum Chordata; class Actinopteri; order Cichliformes; family Cichlidae; genus Haplochromis; species Haplochromis burtoni. The sequence goes on from NW_024584608.1 coordinate 2,531, forward strand.
TCAGGTTAAAGCTCTCAAAACTATTTCAACAACCACCAAACAGTAAATGAGAGCAGGTAACGGACTCCACACAAAGACGTAAACACAGCGTGGACCCCACGCATCAGAATCAGCTTTCTCTTTCTCGGCTTTCTCACCCGACGGCCCGTACATGGACACGCCGTCGGGGCTGAAAGCCGGCAGCTCGCCGACTCTGATGCGTCGGGTCTGCTCTGTGTTTACATCTTTTTGTGCTCGATTCTGATGCTGCAGGTTTTATTTCTCTCCAACCAAAATTCACTGAACCAGCAGCAAAAGAAGCAGCAAACTATGTTTCACATTTGATAAATGTCGTCATTAATTCCCTCTGACCTTTGCTGTTTTGCTTCCAGCACGATAAAATCACACAGCTCTCTCTCTGTACTTCAGGAACAGTTTCCCGTCTCCAATCTCTGTTTATCACCCACCAGTCTACCGGTGTCTTTTTCTTTTTGTTAATTAAATGTCCTCGGACAAGAAAGACTCATTTCTGCTGTTCAATACTGAAGAAATTTATACTTTTTAAAATTATGCAAAATTGCAGAATATTTTTAAGGTTATCTGCTATAAAAAGCCAGGTCAGGAAAATCTCCTTCGATTTCTGTTTTATTCTCAGTTACTTTGACACAAAGGCCTCTGCTGTGATGCTCACACCTCTGATGAAGTCTCACAGTGTCAGTACTGATAAATGATCAGAATTATAATATTTCTGACTATTTGAGGCAAAACTGAATCGAATCGAATGGATTACAGAAATCAGTGACGATACGCAGCCCCAGTGAGCAGCCTAGTCCCGACAGAAGCGGATGTAGCTGTCAGTAATGAGGAAAGATGAAAAGAACTATTGATAACTTATTTGTTAAGTTAAGGCCTGATCCGTCTGAAATTCATAGCCAGCTCTGACACGGAGCCATCAGCCCCTGAATGCTGAAAAAGCACCGTGTATCCAGAAACACATTATATGCTGCGATAAAAGTGTCCCCTCCCCCCGCGGCCTTTCAGCAGCAAACAGGTCGTCAGAGGAGCCGATGTGATGATTAAGTTTAACATTGTCTACAATATTGCCGAAGAGTGCCAACGCTCTTTAAACACAAGCACTTTTTCAGTAACTTTGTGATTAACTTTGTTAATCATTTACACATCAATGTTGTCTGTATAGACAGCAATTTCCCCCCAAAAAGTGCACATGTAAAACTGCGGTGTTAAGCGAAGCGGTTGAAAAATTTGGGTGCGCCTAACGTTTGTGCTGGTGCGCCTTGCAACCGTGGCAAAAAAGTTAGTCTAGAGCTTTGCCTAAGCAACCAAAGACGTTCGTAATCTTTTGTCATCAGTCACTCAGGTGTCTCGTTGTCCTTCACACAGCTGCTTCCATGCTTTGTCGGTTATGAACAGCTCTCTTAAGGTCCACTACAGCATTTCACCCAGCTTGAGGTGGGACTGGGCCATTGCAACACCTTCACATTTGCTTTGTCACATTTTACTCTAGAATACTTTGGTATACCGAGGAGTTTACTCAATGATTGCAAGGTGCCCAGGTCTTGTTGCTGCACAAGAAGCCAACGAGTTAGTTCAGATGCAGTTTTGCAAAGCTAAGCCATGCTGGTATATTCTTTTTAGGCTCTTTTTCTCGGAAACAAATGCAAAGATGCCATACTTGTTCCATGTTTTTTCTTACTGTATTATATTTAACGTGGCTAACTGAGGCATGTGGAGTCTGAGTGTAGCTCTGAGTATTGCGAGAGCTGGAATGAATTTGCTGAGACATTCACTGAGACGAGACGACAGGAAACTGCCATGAATGTTTTCCACTTGTGAAAAGTCTTTGTCACTGTAGAATGATGGATTTGAAACTGTTTGGAAATGCCCTCAAGAGCCTTATGGGCAATAATTGCTTTTTAGGTAACTGCTGATGTCTTTTCTCCATGGCAGTGAAGATACTAGATAACTGAGTGCTCCAGATCCACAAACTGCTAAAACCTTTCCTTTTCTAGAGGTGATCAAATCTACTGATAATCAATAATCACTGATTATGCTCATGCAGGATAAATAGGTGTATTTACCCACTTAATTCCTACAGGAAACAGTAGTTAATTTTTCACACATGCTTCTGCATTTGGGCTGAATTTATATTAAGTGAATAATGATGTTGGAACATGTCGTGGTTTGTTGTTCCTCTGAGGTTATATTTACCTCATTTTAAAATGTGATGACGGATCATTTCGGGTTGCTGTAGCTCAGGAGGTGGTGCAGGAGGTCATCTACTAATTGAAATGTTCATGGTTCAATCGCTGGCTGTCTGCCGAATATCGTTGGGCGAGATACTAGCCCCGAGCTGCTCTCCGGGGAATCCACCGAGTATGAATGTGTGCGATTGTTAGATCGAACACAACCCCCAGAAAGAAGTGCTTGTACAAATGGATGAATGAGGCAAGTTGTATAAAGCGCTGTGAGTGCTGGGATGAAGTAGAAAAGTGCTATATAGGAATGAGTTAATTTACCATTAAATTTTGGTAATAAACAAGAATAATCTGCTCAAAATACTGTGATTCTGAGCTGAGAGTCGAAACACGACTGAGCCCACAAAGTGAAGCCTACGTAACTTAATTCTACATAAACGAGGGTTTTTTTCATACATGGGTTTGGTGTAGAAAATGTAACTAGACATCGGCAGTGCCCTGTGGTGAAACTCGGGGTACTAGTAGCAGATCCAGTTATGTTCAGAGGTTTACATACAGCCATCATGTGCATGAACGTTACATTTATTTTGGGCCTTTAAAATAAACTTTAAAAAAATAAGAATGAGGAGAAAAAGTTTGAATTTGTTTTGGATTTTCTCTCATCCATGCTGGGTCAAAAGCATACGGACATGCAGGCTCTCTCACTCTCTATACATAATGTTTAATAACTTATGATGATTATAGATTATAGATTAGAATAATAGTATTCAGATTGATCGATCAATACTCACAAATTTAAAGGAACTCACTAAAGCGCAAAGGACTGTAGATTTACACACCATCTTACAATGCTGTGATGGCAGACATTCCCCAACTCTGTGAATGGTACTCATGGCCACTGATCAATGGTTGTTGATTAGCGGTCATGGCAATTTGCATACTACTGATCATAAGCTGACCTCCCAGCCCAGTGTTCATTCAGTGCTGCTGGTTTCAGTCACTGTGCACATGTCCTGTTTCTAAGGTTGGAAACCTGCAGTCAGCTGAGACTGAAGAAGTCAGCTGATGATGACGAAACGTTTCTCCCACTGAAAACTCTGCGGCCAGACTTTTTGGGATTTCTTTAGCTGGATGATTGAGCATCAAGACAGACAACATCAAGTAATGTTTCATCTACTTCTGGAATAGCTTTCCTCAGCATGTTTGGGCCTAGCATGGGTCCATGCCAGGAAAGCAACCAATTTAAATGAACTTGACTAATTGTGGCAAGAAGAGTGATCAAATATTCAGCTGGAATTACACCAGAGGTTTGTTGATGGCTACCAAAAGCATCTAGTGACCCACAATGTCATGAAAGTATGTAAACTTTTGCCCACCACTGTGTCTGGATGTGACTCATGTGTAAGATTGGAAATAAGATTTTTACTGTGCAAAACAAACATCATTCCTCTAATTTAACAATGAGGAAACTGATTTAGTTTCATGAACTAAGCGGCAATACACGTTACTACATATTGTGTTTCAAAATATCAACAGTAAACCATAAAGAAACTCTGCAGACTCTGGGGCACGACTAGGTACTGAAAATGTATCTGGTGTGAACATCTTTTTATTGTAATAATAAAAGCCTACATACACATGGATAATATTGGTTTTTGTGTTGCAGCTAGATGAGTTTGAGCAACAGAACAATCTTAACAACTCACTACAATTCATCAGCTATACAGGATGAGGTCCGGGCTGGGCTGAGGGAGTTGATCTGTGAGGTCAGTTTGTGGGTTAAATGTAAACAGGCTGCTCCTGGGCGGTCAGCAGGCGATACATAGCAGCAGGCATGGTCTTCATATGAATCTAAGGCAGACAGAACAGAACAAAGTAATCATCATGGAATTCTGATATAAAGGTTCTTATTTATATCATTACATATCTAATGGTATAATGGTATGTAATAGAAATTCGGGTAGGAAAGGGTGCCCAAGAATCAGAGATGCCTGAAGCCCTGAAACGATTGTCAAGAACCGTGCAGAAGTAATAAAAGGGGCTACATCCTGACATCAAGCCACTCGTGGACCACAAACAACATCAGACTATGGAGTGGTAAATGGACTGGTTCTTATATAGCACATTTCTACTCTGAGCAAAGCGCTTTATACAACTAATTCATTCACCCAATTACTTCCCATTCACACAAGCACTTATTCTACACTGTTAAGTGCTCACTGTCTAACATTCATATGCATTCACATTCCGATGGATGCATCGGAGAGCAACATGGGGTTAATATCTTGCCCAAGGATATTTGGCTGGTGGAGCCTGGGATCGAACCTTCCGGTTAGCAGCTGACCTGCTCTACCACCTGAGCTACAGCCACCCCACAAAGACTGTTGTTCAATTGTCCAAAGTCCTCTTTTCAGATAAAATTAAATTTTGGATTTTAATTGGAAGTCAAGATTGTAAAAAAGGCACATGAAAGTCCCACCCACAGTGTCCTAAAGCTACTGTCAAATGGCACTGTTGTTGACCGTGACCACATGGGGTCTTGGAGTAAAAGGAATAGGAGAAACACCTGACCCAACGATACAGACCAGCTGAAGGCTGCTATCAGAGCAACATGGGCCTCATTAACAACCTCATAACCCACCATAAGTTGGACAACAACAACACCTACACCAGAATGCTGTTTATAGACTTCAGTTCAGCGTTCAATACAATCCACCCCTCACAACTCATCAGGAAACTGACAGACCTGGGCATCAGTTCCCTCATCTGCAAATGGTTACTGGACTTCCTGACCAACCGCCCCCAACATGTCCGGCTGGATAACCGCTGCTCATCTACAATCACGATGAACACCGGTGTACCACAAGGCTGTGTGATGAGCCCTTTCCTCTACTCCCTCTTCACCCACGACTGCAGACCTGCTGATGGTTCCAACACCATCATTAAGTTTGCAGATGACACCACGGTGATTGGCCTCATCAGTGACAACGATGAGGCCGCCTACAGGGAGGAGGTGGATCGTCTGGCTGAGTGGTGCGACACAAACAACCTGCTGCTTAACACCGAGAAGACCAAGGAGCTCATCGTGGACTACAGGAGGAATGCTGACCCACATCCACCCATCCACATTAAGGGGACGGCTGTGGAGCGTGTGAGCAGCTTCAAGTTCCTGGGAGTCCACATCTCCGAGGATCTCACCTGGACGACCAACTGCTCCAAGCTGGTCAAGAAGGCTCACCAGCGCCTCTTCTTCTTGAGGACTCTGAGGAAGAACCACCTGTCCTCAGACATCCTGGTGAACTTCTATCGCTGCACCATCGAGAGCATCCTGACCAACTGTATAACAGTCTGGTACGGGAACTGCTCTGCCTCGGACCGGAAGGCGTTGCAGAGGGTCGTGAAAACTGCCCAGCGCATCGCCGGAGCACCACTTCCTGCCATAAAAGACATCTACAGGAAGCGGTGTCTGAAAAGGGCTGGGAAAATCATCAAAGACCCCAGTCACCCATCACATGGACTCTTCACCCTCCTGCCCTCTGGGAGGCGCCACAGGAGCCTCCGGACTAAGACCACCAGGTACCGGAACAGCTTCTTCCCCACAGCTGTCAGACTCCTGAACTCTGCCTCCTGACATCTGACCCACGTTAACACATGGACTGAACATACACACACCCACAACCACCTACACACACCCACAATGGACAACTGTACCCTCAAACACACAATAATAACATGGACATCTATATCATGGCTAAAGCACTTCTGGATCGATGCAAACTGCATTTTGTTGCCTTGTAAGTACATGTCACAAGTGTGACATGTGCAATGACAATAAAGTTGAATTCTATTCTATTCTATTCTATTCTATTCTATTCGAATTCCCGTTAAGGTCTGGTTACAGATACAAAGCAAAAAAAGAACAGCTGTGTCCCAAAACCTAGGCCGCATCCTTTGGAGGACCCGGCCTTCGCGGTCTATGTGGGCCGCGTCCTTCGAAGGCCGGAAGTGTGAAGCTGTGAAATTGGACGGTCTAGCCTTCAGATTTGCGTCACCGCTGTCTCGGAGGAGTTTAATAACAGGACACTGGCGTAAATTCTCGACCATCTCACACTTCTGTTTAATCAGTTAATCAGAAAACGATGTGCTGGAAGTTTGCTACTTTTGCCGGCTCTAGTGACCCTTGACCTCCTGGTCAGCTATTGAGCTGGTGGGTAACAACGTCTCCGAAAACGTTGCAGGACTTTGGCAAATATGTGATATCTTGATAAACCGAGCAGATATTTGAAGTTGACACAGCTACATTCTCAAAATATGTTAAAAGTTTGATAAGAGTAATATTAAAACTAAGGAGCTGCCGCCATTGTTGGAATCCTGAATCCTGCAACACGTTCTCACTCCAAAAGCGTAATATTTTACGCTAGGTGACAAATCATCAACATATTACGCTTCCAGGCACCCAACACATCCCTAAATGACGAGATCAGAAAAATGAGGAAACATGAGAACCATTTGGAATCTACACGTTCATTCATTTTACTTAAATCACTTTGGAAAACACTATTTGAAGTCATTAAAGTGCTTGTTAAGGTTACGGATAAGGTTAGGGTTTGACCCAATTTGACCCATTCCAGTTTTTGTGTTGACCAAAGTACTGGTCATCCTTTCTTTTTCTTCATGAAGGTTTATGACTTTTCCTTATCTGGGGTCATGAACTGGTGTGTAAAATATGGACACTTTGATGTGTCCTGGGATGTCTTTGCAGTGTTTGTATACAAAGATGATGTTGCAGGTCATTTTGACCCGCACACTTTTATGCAAGTAAAAAGCTGTTCAGATCCAAAATAAACATTTGTCTTTGATGTACTTTGTTTTGATTGCCTCTGAATATACATCAGACCCAGGTGTGTATGCGAGAAACTTTCTCTCCCCTGTTCTTGTCACTGTTCTCGTGTCATTTCAACACACCAAAAATGAGCTCCTGAAGGATGACGACTGAAGAAGCTTTATCACTGCTTTTGAACTGGGATAGTGATGAAGAAGAAGGTGTTTCAGAGACAGAGGATCTTTCAAGACAAAGACTACAACTCGCTCCAAAGGAGGAGTAGACAATCTTGACAAAGTCACAGCAACATACAGCTGCCAGTGCAACACAGCTCGTTGGCCCTTGGTAATTTTCTACAACATTTTGGATGTGTCAGCTTACAATGTCCTGTGGACTGAAATCATCCAACATTGGAATGCCAGCATATTGTACCGACGTCGGCTTTTCCTGGAAGAACTGGGCAAAAGTCTTGTCACTCCCAAGACCCAGAGGCGAGTCAGACCAGCTCGATCCCCAGCAGCTTTTAACAGGAAGAGTCTGCCATGACCGGTTGTGGTGAGCGAAGGAAGTCAGGATTAAAGACATGCTGTGGCAGAGAGCCAGAGATTAATAATAAGTTATTATTCAATGCAGAGTGGTGTATAACATCTTGGTGCCAGATACTCCATGGATCAGTGGGTGAGAGCTGTTTTGGTAGCAACAGGGGGACTAAAATAATATTAGGCAGGTTGTCATAATGTTATGCCTGATCAGCGTATATAAAGCTTTTTCCCACATACTGATAAAGTACTCTATCCTATAGATGTAAGTGCTGTGTGCACCTTGGATTCATACCTATGATCGATTTAGAATAACCAGTTAACTTTACATGCATGTCGTTGGACCAGGAAGGAAGCCGGAGTACCTATAGGGTGGCTGTAGGAGGCAGAGCAGGTCACCAACTGATCGGAAGGTTGGTGGTTCGATCCCTGGCAGTCTGCATGCCAAGTATTCTTGGGCAAGACACTAACCCCAACTTGCTCTCCGATGCATCCATCGGAGTATGAGTGTACTTAGAAAGCACTGAGTGTAGATTGGGTGAATGAGGCATGTTATATAGAGCACTTTGAGTACTTCAGGAGAGTAGAAAAGCGCTATATAAGAATCAGTCCATTTACCATAGTACCCAGAGGAAACCCACAAATGCACCACCCAGAAAGGCCTTAGGCACAATAGAATGCAGTGTTTCACTTTTAACTGTTGTGCATCGAAAGATCCTGATTTCCTTGTTATGTATAATATGATGCAATGTCTTACCTCTCCCACAGCACTGGACAGGATGTGGACAATTTTTTCATGGGGCGTGGCCACCACACTCTGGCTGTTGATCTCGATGATGCGGTGACCAACTCTGACCCCGCCCCGTTCGGCAATGCCCCCACGCATTAGGCTGCAAATCTGTTGAAGAGATGTCACTTTTTCTTTAAAAATAACAAATAAAATCACTCAAGAAATGTAACAAAATTGCAGTTATCATGTAACAGAGCCGACACTACTCACAATGCCATTCTGGACACTGAAACCCAGCTGGTAGCGCAGGTCTGGCCGTCTGATGAGTACAGTAGTCACTGGGGGACATCTCACAATATTCAGCTTGATATGAGACTGGTTCTTCAGACCCTACAGGAAAGAGAAGCAGGAAAGAGCAAGTATTGGGATTAGGGCTGGGCCATATTATACCGTTCACGGTAATACCGGTATAATGTTAGGCAACGATAGGAAAATGAAATATCGCGATAGAATGGGAGTAAAACGCGCATGCGCAGTGCCTTTGTTTTCATACGCACATGGCCGATTGTTGAGTGAAACAGATGAACCAGAATTGGTTTGTAAAAATGGTGCAACTTCCGTGATGTGGAACTGGTTTGGTGTTTGTCCGTCAGATACACAACAAAGCACATTTTTTTGCAGAACATGCAAGCGGCCGTCGTTATTGTCGTATTTGTCGGACTAAGATGCTCTTAAATCTGGGAGTAATCTGGGTCCTAAACTCCGTATGCTTCAGGTCAAACAACACTGCAGCATCACTTAGAGTTAAAAACTGTCTAAATTCTTTCATCTTTAATAAAACGATCAGCATTGCTGCTTTACCAGGTGTAACTATGAAGTTTAACTTCCAGGCATCCATGAAAACAAAAGTTATTACATTTAACGGAGTTAGAAGTTAGCAGGAAGCTAGCGGAAGTTAGCTCGCTAGTTTCGCTAGTTACCTAAGCATGATATTGCATGTTCTGACTGAGAGATTTCTGAAAAAAATCAAACGTACAGCTCTGCTATCACTTCCAACATAAATGAAGACAGGAAACTAAACAGCAGTGACGTTTGTAGGGTTACTGAAGTTGGGCTAGCTGGTATATAATGATGTGCTACGTGATCGCTAGCGACACAGCTATGTTAGCATAACATAAACAGTGAAGCTGGAGGACGAACACTAACACTTTTCCACTTATAAAAGTTAACGTTAAGGTTCCTCATGGTTAGAGACAAATGCAATCGCATGGCAGGATGCTGTAAACGGACCAAACTTCAGTCAGGAGAACAACTGAGATAATCCATCCACAATACGAGGTTAGTCATTAATATACTGCAACAACATGGGAATAGAGCAGCTGCCAGAGAATTCAACATTAATGAATCAATGGCTTAATGTTGTGGAGTTGTATTTTGTATCGCATCAATTATATCGTCGTGATATCGTTATCGCAAATTTTCAAATATATATCGTGATAAATATTTTTGGCCATATCGCCCTGCTCTACATGAATTAAATTCAGCAGCAAATAATGTGTGCATACATACATAATATAATATACATAATATGCACACACACACACACACACACACACACACACACACACACATATATATATATGTGGTAGCAAGCGCTCTCTCCTATGCAGTGGTCACTGCAGGGCAGCTTAAATAATGGGAAAAAGGCAGAGATTTTGAGCATTTGTCCCATACAGGACACCGTAGTTCAAGCTTCTCATTCGTCCAGGCACCATCTTGGCTCAGTGTTTACTGTGTTTGCTTTGCAAGGCCCAGCAGCAGACTCGGAGTGGTTTATGCCGCAGTGTGTAAATGGTGCGGTCCAAGCCACAAATTGAACGCTTGTGTTCGATCACACAACGCAGAGTCCTGCACTGGTAGTTTTACATATACACACACTAATATATATATATATATAAATTTTTTAATGTTTTCTCTTTATTTTTACTACTTTCTACGTTGTAGATACAAACTGAAGGCATCAAGTATTTGAAGCAAGATATATGGAATTATGTAGCAAAGAAATAACTAATAATTCTAAATATGTCTTATATTTTAGATTTCTGAAAGTAGCCCGCTTGTCAAGGTTCATTTGTGAATTTATTGCCTTCTTAATGATGTTGGGACCATCAGTTGTGTTGTATAGAAGTCAGGTTGGTGCACAGCTGACAGCCCTATTTGACAACTGTTAGAATTCACATTATGGCGAGAACCAATCTGCTAAGTAAAGAGAAACAACAGCCCATCATTACTTTAAGAACTGAAGGTCAGTCAGTCTGGGAAATTGATAAAACTTTGAATGTGTCCCTGAGTGCAGTCACAAAAACCATCAAGCGCTACGTTAAAACTGTCTCACATGTCTCACGTCTCAAAGAACATGGCACACCTGTTACCCTTCAGACACTTTCTTCTGAAGCGTTCTTTAGGAGCTGCCCGACAGACGACTAGTGTCGGAGTATCGACTTTTCTGGAGTGCCTGTAAATCTGCCAGCCTGCCTACTGGAGCCTGTGGATTATTTTCGCTGGTGACTGTACGGAGTTTTGTTTCCTCACCAGGATTTTCGTCTGTCTGTTTCTCCCGGTCGCCTCGTTTGGTTTGTTTCCCTTCTGGAGGTTTTTGGCAAACAGTACCAAGTAAGCTCTCCAACTCTCGGTAAAGTCTCTTTTATGCTTTTCTCAGTTTCGGGCAAGACCCTCCTAATTCTCCTGTTCCACTCAGATCGAGTGCACTACCGGTGTGCGTCTCCTCACCTGCACATCCCGGCTCCACATTCACATTTTATTGTATATACAGTGTCCCTGAAAATGCATCCCCTTCACTGTAAACAAATTGTTTCAACTCTGTGCCTCTGTGCGTTCTGCTCTCTGAGTCCACCGCTATTTTTCATAACACTGGAGGATACATTCATTCAAATCAGCCTCAGAAATAACAAGTTAACAGCATGCCTACCACAGCATGCTGCAGCAACATGTCATCCCATCAGGTTTGCATTTAGTTTATTTTTCAACAGCACAATGAGTCCAAACACACTTCCAGGCTGTGTAAGAGCTATCTGACCAAGAAGGAGAGTGATGGAGTGCTGACCAGATGATCTGGCCTCCACAGTCACCTGACCTAAATCCAATGGAGATGGTTTGTGGATGAGATGGAGCTCAGAGTGAAGGCCAAAAGGCCCAACAAGTGCTCCTTCAAGACTGTTGGAAACAATTTCAGGTGACGACCTCATGAAGCTCAGAGAGAGAGCCAAGAGTGAGCAAAGCAGGAATCAAAGCAAAGGGTGGATGTTTAGAAGAATCTAAAATATCAAACATGTTTTGAGATATTTCACACTTTTTTGTTTACTACATAATTCCACATGTGTTCATTCATAGTGTCGATGCCTTCAATGAGAATCTACAATGTAAATAGTCATGAAAATAAAGACAAACCACTAAATGAGAAGGTGTGCCCAAACTTTTTGATGATAGTGTATATTGATCCTC
>NW_024584609.1:0-14335 GCF_018398535.1 Haplochromis burtoni
GTGAAAACTAAGGCCTCTAATCAGAAGTACCTGACTCCGTGGTATAATTCTCAAACACGTAGCCTAAAGCAGATGACTCGTAAGCTGGAGAGGAAATGGCGTGTCACAAATTTAGAGGATCATCATTCATCATATTCATGTTTATCGATCCATAAGACTGGTGTAGAATTATGTGTCTGCATTAAACACTGACGCTCATCATCAAACACTCTGAAAACCTCTGGGCCTCCTGCTGTGGCACTCGCAGCTCCGAGGGATCTTCTGGAATGGTGACACCATTATTTTCCAGAGATCTGATTGGTCAGTAGGCAGTGGCTCCATACCTGTGGAAACCTACGGTTGCGTGGATGAGAGGAAGTCCTGCTTCATGGTGCAGGCCTTCCTGAGTAAACCGATCAGCTCCTGTCCAACCTGTGAGAAATATTCTGTGCAGAGCAGCGCTTTTCCAAACTGTGAATACATCAGCTGAGAGAGGATTTCAAATCTAGACTTTCTATTCTATGACAAACTGAGCGATGCGAGGCTCATCGGAGGAAGATCATCACTGTGAGAGCATCGGGACAGAAAATCACACTACAAGCAGCCCTGAGAGAGGTGAGAGAGAGGTGCTGTCGTACCTGTGTGACCCACACCTGTGCTTGGCTGCGTATTAAGGTCACAGGAAGTCCTCCCTGGGAATGTTTGGAGGGTTACACTCAGCCTCGTTGTATCACCAGGCATCACAGAGTTTTAGTTTCACCCTCCTGATCTGTTAGTTTCTTTCAAACCTTCTGGGTCTCCTCCACATTTTTGCTTTGTGACATCAGAGTGTCTCACCTGTCGCAGGTGTGTGCTCGCTGAGATGTCACAGGTCCTCGATGCTGAAGCTCTTTCTCCGCTGTGGGGTCAGGATGGTGGCGATTATGGTCATCGTCATCATTTCTTTCAGAGTTTAAATTAAGATTTTTCATGTGATGTTTTTTCTATCAGTAAGTTCTAGAGCTTCAGCGCCACCGAGCAGCCGACAGGAACAAATGACAGGACGGGACAGCTGTGTACATAGCAACAAAAACAACTGTGTGTGCGTGCGCATGCATGTGTGTGTATGTGTTTACACACTAATGAGCTAATGAGTTAAACAGCTGTGCAGGAGGAGGCTAATAATCACAGACAGAAACTAATCAGAGGCCTCGCGGGCAGAAACATGTTTGTGTTAGTGAGTCACATGAAGGTTCTGAAGCTCAGTAATAATGTCTGTTTGTGTTGTTGCAATTATTCCAGTGATGATCGTCGGTCTGTGTACCGAGCATGAAAATGTTGATGGGAAGCCATAAAATCTCTGCTGCAGCACAAACATGATTTCAGCCACGATGATCTTCATGAGTCACCAACAGATTAAATGGTGCGAACATCTCACATATCACAGCTTTGCTTTCATGGCTTTGTCAGTCGGAGCATGAACACTGACAGCAACAAGCTCAGTCTGTATGTGAGGGCCACAGCAGATGTAGACTACACTGTCTTCGGTGGGTTGTGGGCGTCCGCCCGGGGTCGGCGTGTCTCACAAACTTCCACATGCCCAATCCTCGTTAGCGGCCCCTCGTTCTGGTGTCCGTTGACTGTGGCTGGACAGGAAAACAGAAACTTTGACTGTGGCTCAGCACTTTCTTCACCCCAACGGTCTGATACAAGGCCCACGTCACTGCTGACACCACACCCATAAATCACTGGCGTCCTGCTAACGCGTGCTGATTGGTCTGTTAAGCGTTTGGGACAGGACGCCCTCCGTTGACGGCTCCAGTTTCTAATCTGTACCTCCAGCAGGCGTCAGCAGTGGCGTTAAAGCCCAGCAGGAGCTTCACGTGTGACTGACGTCTCAGTCAGTAGTTTTCACCTGGAAACAAAAATATCTCTTCATTATAGTCTGACTGCTTTGCTTAGGCTGCTGCCCCCGCGACCCGACCCCGGACAAAGCGGATGACGATGGATGGATGGATGGATGGATGCTGTGCACTCGCCTTCACTAACAGCCTGCTGAGGCTCCTTGAAGGACATTCAAAGCTCTTCTGGATGTTTCCCTGTCAGGATGATCCCACGGCTTAGGGTCACTCCAACAGCAGTGACTGACCTGCAGCGTCCTCACAGATGGCTGCAGACTGCTGGACCTCCTCCTGACCTCCTCCCACACACCGAGCATGATGTGGATCCATCTCTCCATCAGACCTGTTCCTCTGATTTCCTCTGACTTCTCTTTGTCTGTCTGACAGGCTCCCCGGGTTCCTCGATGATCTCAGCACGCACGCTGCTGTAAGCATACAAACAGGAAGTGACATAAGAAAAGCCACAGATTGTTTTTACTTTGATGTTTTTTTTCTGGACTCAGAGGGGAATAAATGAGTGTTTGTGACAAAGAAGAATTTGAGCTTTTTTTCAGCGCTGGAGTGGAAGAAAAAAGCTGCTGAAAGGATGAAGATGGATCCAGTAAAGACATAAAACTTGATGGGAAAGGGAAGATCAGAGGAAGTGACACGGAGTTTGTGATCTTGCATTCAGAGTAAGACAAAAACGTGACAGCAGCTCTGTGACGGCCCGACGAGCCGAGGGAGAGGAAGAAGAGTGAAAAACAGCGTCCTTTTTCATTTCCTTTCTTGGTTCCTTCCGTGGTCTGAGTGTCAGTGTGCTCCTCTGGCCATGTGTTAACTCGAGTGTGTCCAGGAGGGGGGCAGGGGTGGCACCAGCCCCCTGCGACGGCCTCTGGTGCTGCAGCATCGAAGAATTTTGCACATCAGTGAATCAATGAACTGTTAAACTGCAGGTCATGGTTCAGATCCTGTGCAGCTCCATGTTTCACATAATAAACATGAAAAATCACTTTATCCTACTCTGACTTCCTCTCTGCTGAAATCAGCAGATTTCCTGCAGATATGGATCCACATGCACGGAGATAATAATGATGGATTGGATTTATATAGCGCTTTTCAAGGCACCCAAAGCTCTTTACAATTCCACTATTCATTCACATACTGGTGGAGGCAACTACGGGTGTAGCCACAGCTGCCCCGGGGCCGACTGACAGAAGCAAGGCTGCCATATCGCGCCATCGGCCCCTCTGGCCTTCACCAGTAGGCGGCAGGTGAAGTGTGTTGCCCAAGGACACAACGACCAGGACAGAGAGAGCTGGGGATCGAACCGGTAACCTTCCGGTTACAGATGAGCTTCCCAACCCCCTGAGCCACAGTCGCCCGTGGCTCTGAGCGTTTGTGGGCGGAGCTTGTTTTCTAATAAACTGTGTTCGATATCTCTGCTGATCAGGGAGAGCGAGCTCTGAATCATTCACGATAGAGTCTGTGTTATATATGAATAACTAAATCAGTGCGGCTGATCATGAAGCCTTCAGCACACAAACACAGTGAAATGCACTGACACGCCGCACTGCGACGGCTGCGAGCTCCACGTCTCACCACGACAGGCTGTGATAAAGGCTTCACCGAACAAACAGATGGATTTCTATTTTATTCAGTTGTCCAAGTTCACAAGATCATTTTTTCAAAGGTTTTTAAATATTTTTTTAAATGACTGTTATTGTTTTTATGATGATGGCGAGGGTGGTGAAGATGAAGCCCGAGGCTTGGATGGAGCTTTGACCATGGAGGTGGAGATAGGAGAAGGAGGGAGAGCAACACTCTAAATCACACAGAGTGGAGGCTGATTGGCTCAAAAGAAGGCGAGCAGGAAGGTGATTGGACTAGAGCAATGATGTCAGACTGATTACTCAGACTCACACACCAGCTTCAGTTTGTAGTTTCAGCGCTCTGCAGCGTGACTCCGAGCTGCGTCGACTTTATGGACGTCGTTATCAGGCTGACAGACGGGCGCACGCTCACGACGATGTTAATTATCAGATAAATAAATCCAAGATGGTTTTATTCTATTGTGTTTCTGTTTTGTCCTTTTCCTCTGTGTTTCCTTGGTGATGGTTTGGATATTCATGTGTAAAGAGCAGAAACTGGAACCTGCTGACGGTCTGCTGGTTTGATTTTCCTGTTTCTGGTTTCAAAGAGGCGAGAAAATCATCTCGACTGACTGAAGTCAGATCTACCTGCAGGTACAGCTGACCCTGAGAGCAGCTTCAGAATAAAAGCTGATCACATCAGTGACAGAGCAGAGCCACTCCGCTGTGAGTACACGATCCGTGCTTGTAACTGGTCAGACGCTGGCAGCATCCACATGTGAGTGAGCTGATAACCAGCGTCATGTGACCACTGATGCAGGGTCCTGGTTTGTCCCCGATCAGACACTCGGCAGCTGTAAGCGTCTGTGTGACAAATATGTGCTTCTTCAAAGGTCAAAGGTGAATCCTGCCTTCTCTCAGGAGGCACTTATCCTCACAGGGACTCGAGAACAGCGCTGGGGAACATGACTAAAGACTTTATAACTCCTGTGTTTAATATGAGGCATGAACAGAACAGGGCTTAAATCATCCATCGTGTTATAATCAGTGACAGTTAAGAGGAGAAACTCTCTGGCTTTTAATGTTTGTAGTAAAACTGACCGTTTGAGGCCAACGGCCCCTGAATGAGAGATGGCTAATAAACCTGGGCTGCCTTATAAATGCTTCTACTACTGAGCATTTACACACAAGTGCATTAAACTACAACAACCTGCAAACAGTGCATATAAATATGGAGCATGGTCATGGAGTATAATCCTCCAAACATTCCCAGGGAGAGACCTGCGCTGATGTGGAGCAGGCTTACTCAGATAAGGAGGAATTCACATTTTGTCATGGTCCGCGGCCCGGCGTCCGAGGAGCTGATGGGATGCCCACGCCCACGGGCGTGGCTGTTAACTCCACACCTGCACCCCATCCCAGGCGATCATCAGGCGGACTATTTGATCCAGCCCAGCCTGCTGCTCCACGCCAGTCTGTAGTCGTCTCACAGCGGTAACGTACACCTGCGGGAAAGCAATTGTGAAAACTCATCTGTCTGAACTTGCGCTAATTCTGTCCTGTGCACTCAGATAACAACTCGGCGTGTTTTTTGAGCCACCTGCCTGTCCACCTGCCCGTCTGGAATTTGGATCGCCTTCAGTACTCGCCACCTCGACTTTCCTGGAGCTCCCCCGCGGACCCTCACCCCTCCCTCCGGCTCCCACGGCCCGCTGTCACCGTAAGACTCATACTCTTCCCCCACGTATGCTGCTATTTCCCCGCACCCCAATAATCCTTTTCCTTTTTCTGTTGCAGCCTCCCACAGTCCCGTTTTCGGCGTTCCTGCGCGACTCATCTCCCGGTCCCTTGGTTTCTCTAGTTTCACGCGTGTTTTCCTTCTACCCTCCCGGGACACCTTCAGTTAAAATAAAGTTTATTTTCTCATACTCCTGTGTGTGTTGGCTCTGCTTCTGGGTCCAGCTTGTGCGCTGAACTTCGGTTCATGACACAGTGCAGCTTTTTTCACATTATCGTTAATTTAAGGTGAAAAAGTGGAATAATTGAGGGAAAAGATGATTCTTCACTCTGTCTGCTTCTATGTTGGGTTTCTGTGTTGTTGCTGTGTGGTCATCTACTGTACGCTTCAGCAGAGGGTCCATCTTTGAAGCCCTCACAGACCGAGCAGGATTTCTTCTGTTATCCACTTTTCGTCCACCTGTTTTTCAATTTGAAGTTAATATTAGATACGTCTTTATTGTCATTGCAGTCATATCTGGTACAACAGTACAACCAACCTGGAAAACTGTGCAGCACAAACACAACACAGTGAACTTTGCCTTTATGTCTGTAAGAGATGTTAAAGTAAGTTTAATTTTCCTTCAGTAACAGTAACAATGGACTGTTGTATGGATGACTATCGGTACAGTGCGGCGTGTCCACTCTGGGATAAATCCCAGCGTTGTGTTCACTGATCTCAGTTTGTGTGTCGAGGTGCCGAAGTTGTGACTGTACCTCTGACCTTTAAAAGATGGCCTTTTCAAAAACTCCTCTTCGCTTTTTACTGACAGGTAAGCACACAACACCAGTGACATTTACCTCACACACACACACACACAGCTCCTGCTGTCTCCTTACATAGCAGCTCTTACCTGATGAATGAAACCTGATACCTGGTGTTATACCAGTGAATTCACCCTGACCAGCAAGTGTTGGAGCGCAGCTGCAGGACGGGGAATCACCTCGAAATAACTCGATGGAAGCAGCTGCGGCTCTCATCGAGAGTCACAGGAGTCTTAAAGGACAAGAAGAGAGTCACAAAAGCAGGAACATCGAGTTTATTTCTTTATTATTAACTTATTATAAAGAAAAATGTAACTCCCAGTCGTGAAACAACTCAGACCTGACTGCTTTCTAATGTCCAGCAGGGGGCGACTTCTCTGAGGTCTGACTTGAGAGAAGTCCAGGAAAAAAATCAGCATCTTGCTCAGCTGACCTCTGAGTTCACAGTCAAAGAGGCCACGCCCCTAATAATGGAGACTTTAACTTATCTATAGAAATATGCATGGTTTGGCGTTTCCAGCCCCAGAGTATAGGACAGATAGAGCTGGGTGTCATCAGCATAGCAGTGTAAATGTATGCTATGTCTTCTAATGATGCTGCCTAAGGGAAGCATGTATAATGTAAACAGAATTGGTCCTAGCACTGAACCCTGTGGAACTCCATAATTAACCTCAGTGTGTGAAGAGGACTCTCCATTTACATGCACAAACTGGAGTCTATTAGATAGATATGATACAAACCACTGCAGTGCAGTACCTGTAATACCTACAGCATGTTCTAATCGCTCTAATAGGATATTATGGTCGACAGTGTGCAGCATGCTTGAATGAAGGAGTCCAACAGAAGCAGCATCCACAGATGAGCATCCTGAGGATAAAGAACACGACTGTTTGAAAAGACTCGAGTAAAATACAGTCTGCTGGAGATGCAGACATGTGGAGGCATGCTAGGTTTCACTAAACTCCATCATTAATGACTGACTGCAGCAAAACAGCAAAGTCCAACACGGATAGCCGAGAAACACAGTGAGTGAGGGAACACTGACAGAGGACAGCATCTAAAATCATTGACCACCCTACATATCACCGCCTTTACCCAGGAGATCCCACTCAGACCCATTGTTAGAAGCATAAACTCAGCCACTTACATCTAAACACCTTGCTACCATCCTTGCTCCTCTCGTGGGGAACACCCCACACCACATCAAGAACTCCACCGACTTCACCGACAAGGTCCAGAAACTTACCCTGGATCCAGATGAAACCATGGTGTCCTTTGATGTAGTCTCTCTCTTCACTTGCATACCCACCACGGAGGCCGTGGAGACTGTCAGAAAACGACTACAAGAAGACAGCTCCTTGGAGGACAGGACCAACTTCACACCCGATCAGATCTGCACACTGTTAGACCTCTGCCTCACCACCACATACTTCAAATACAACGAAGGCTTCTACAGACAAAAACATGGCTGTGCCATGGGCTCCCCCGTGTCACCTATTGTAGCCAACCTTTACATGGAGGAAGTGGAAAGGAAGGCTCTTGGCTCTTTCAAAGGAAGAGTACCCAGCCACTGGTACAGATATGTGGACGACACCTGGGTCAAAATCAAGACACAAGAAGTGGAATCCTTCACTGCGCACATTAACGCTGTGGATAAAAACATCAAGTTCACCAGGGAAGACACAAAGGACAACTGTTTGCCTTTCCTGGACTGCGCCGTGCACATTGAAGAGAACGGCAAACTCAACATCGAAGTTTACCGGAAGCCCACACACACGGACCAGTACCTCCTCTTTGACTCCCATCACCCTCTGGAACACAAACTTGGAGTAATTAGGACCCTACACCACCGGGCAGAACATGTTCCCTCTAAGCCTGAAGGAAAAAAGAAGGAACACACACATGTAAAGGAAGCACTCAAAACGTGCGGCTATCCTAAATGGGCGTTCTTAAAGTCAGCAAAGAGGCACAGAAAAGAAGATCAGACACCAGCGAGGGAGGATAAGAAGGACAGACGCAACAACATTGTCATCCCCTATGTAGCCGGTGTATCAGAGAAACTCAGGAGAGTTTTCTCCAAGCATGACATCCCGGTGCATTTCAGACCCAGCAACACGCTCAGACAAAAACTGGTTCACCCGAAAGACAAAACGCCAAAACACAAACTTAACAATGTGGTGTATGCTGTACAGTGCAGCGAGGAATGCCCAGACCTCTACATTGGAGAGACCAAACAGCCACTTCACAAGCGCATGGCACAACACAGAAGAGCCACCTCCACAGGACACGACTCAGCAGTCCATCTGCATCTTAAGGTCAAAGGTGAGCTTTTTTCTTCAGGTAAAACTTTATCCGTCGCTTCGCTAATACAGCCCGTTAATGGTTTAACTGAATGTGCTGTCTGTGCAGACGGTCCGCAGCGTTCCTGTGAATCCCCTCAAACAGCAGCTGAGGAAACATCTCTGACGTTCTCCAAGTGGCTCGTGACAAGCAGTGTTTGCAGCATTCTCATCCTCATTGTGAGCCTGAACTCTTTCCTACTACATGCTGAACGTGTCACAGCAGCCCGAGAGGCCGTGTGCTTTGAATTTCCATTATTATTAAATATTAAAATGTGGCTGCACAGCCTGTGTAAGTGTGATTTCTCTCAGTAATGGATTTAATGCCTCTGCAAAATGAATGCAGCTGTGTGTGCGAGCCTTTAAATGCTCCCACGAGTGAACGATGACAGGCCGAAGGCTATTTGTCTTTAATGCGCGTGCCTCTGCACAGTCGTGATGTTTAACTGCTGGGAAATCAAACCGTGTCCTCTGTGATCCACGAGCCTGCTGAACAGAAACCGCTTCAAGCAAAACATGCTCTAAAATGATTGGTGAGCTGAAATCAGTTATCCATCTGTTACCAATGCCGACGTCATGTAGCACCGCCATCGCCCTGACACCAGGCGGCAGACGTGACCACGTCAGTCAGGACGTCCATCAGGAGCTTTGCCTTCAGGAACAGATGGAGGTTTGGTTTTGGCTGCGTCTCCACAACAGCACCTCTGCATGTGAATAAAGGATAAGCTGGGACTGACACACCTGTCTCACTGACTTCCCCAAACCTGCTTCATCCTGCAGCGTCGCCTCCTGCTGGTCATGAGAAACACTGTGCCTCACTGCACGACCACAATAACAAGGACAACACTGCAGTGAATGCACTAACTTAACATGTTCATGATGAACGCCTGTTTAGTCATCTGGATCCAGCTGAGCGCCCCCGTCAGGTGACCTGAGTGTGTTTTCTGCAGATGTGCTGCTTCAGGGTCAAGTCTTTGCCAAATGTTTCTGCGTCACTTGTGAAGCTTTAAAACCACGGGACGCCACTTTAAAGGAGGTTTTGAGTATCGCGGCTGCTTCCGTGCTGTCTCTGTTTGTGACTGAGTGCAGAACAGCCGTCAGCGCGAGTGGCTGAGGCAGTAAAATGTGTCACATGTGAGCATGGTTTAAAAATGCTCCCATCGCTGTGTGAGGGTCTAAAACAGTTTTTCTCTTCTTGGCATGATTTTTGTTCATATATTACAGATCAGCTGTAATCATAGGTGTTTATCTCAGAGGAAAAGAGCCAACACTGGACTGGATATTTAAACCTTTGTTGATTTAGCGTTCTCTTTTTTACTTTTCAATTTCAGAACAAAGAGCTCCATTAGCGCTGGGACGCTGGCCTGTTGGCAGACTTTTGTCTGAGTGTGTTTGGCGTCGTTGTCATTGAGAAAGTGAGCGCTGATGTGTTTTATGTTTCCGAGCAGCAGCTTCAGGGCACAGACTCACGAAGATTAATCTCTGCCATCGCACAAGTCATCCCAACCTTTGCTCTCTGACTCTTATGGATGTTTCAATTCAATTCAATTCAATTTTATTTATATAGCGCCAAATCACAATAACAGTCGCCTCAAGGCGCTTCATAGATACAGACAAAACCCCAACAATCATATGACCCCCTATGAACAAGCACTTTGGCGACAGTGGGAAGGTAGATCTGCCTAACTTTAATCACTATTTTTTAGCCAACAGGCTTCAGTTCATCTCTAGATGGTTTAAACACACCCTCTTAGATGAACCTTGGATAGATGTAGAACAGGCACTATGTAATAACCTAGAAATTTCACACCTACCATTTATCAGCTCAAACATCAAAAGACATGAATGCTTTAAAAGCATCAACATCAGCTCTTCTCTGACAGGTGGGAGTTTCTAAAAATGACGGCGTCTTCATTAATCCCATGCAAACGTACACCTACAGGGAGTGCAGAATTATTAGGCAAATGAGTATTTTGTCCACATCATCCTCTTCATGCATGTTGTCTTACTCCAAGCTGTATAGGCTCGAAAGCCTACTACCAATTAAGCATATTAGGTGATGTGCATCTCTGTAATGAGAAGGGGTGTGGTCTAATGACATCAACACCCTATATCAGGTGTGCATAATTATTAGGCAACGTCCTTTCCTTTGGCAAAATGGGTCAAAAGAAGGACTTGACAGGCTCAGAAAAGTCAAAAATAGTGAGATATCTTGCAGAGGGATGCAGCAGTCTCAAAATTGCAAAGCTTCTGAAGCGTGATCATCGAACAATCAAGCGTTTCATTCAAAATAGTCAACAGGGTCGCAAGAAGCGTGTGGAAAAACCAAGGCGCAAAATAACTGCCCATGAACTGAGAAAAGTCAAGCGTGCAGCTGCCAAGATGCCACTTGCCACCAGTTTGGCCATATTTCAGAGCTGCAACATCACTGGAGTGCCCAAAAGCACAAGGTGTGCAATACTCAGAGACATGGCCAAGGTAAGAAAGGCTGAAAGACGACCACCACTGAACAAGACACACAAGCTGAAACGTCAAGACTGGGCCAAGAAATATCTCAAGACTGGTTTTTCTAAGGTTTTATGGACTGATGAAATGAGAGTGAGTCTTGATGGGCCAGATGGATGGGCCCGTGGCTGGATTGGTAAAGGGCAGAGAGCTCCAGTCCCACTCAGACGCCAGCAAGGTGGAGGTGGAGTACTGGTTTGGGCTGGTATCATCAAAGATGAGCTTGTGGGGCCTTTTCGGGTTGAGGATGGAGTCAAGCTCAACTCCCAGTCCTACTGCCAGTTTCTGGAAGACACCTTCTTCAAGCAGTGGTACAGGAAGAAGTCTGCATCCTTCAAGAAAAACATGATTTTCATGCAGGACAATGCTCCATCACACGCGTCCAAGTACTCCACAGCGTGGCTGGCAAGAAAGGGTATAAAAGAAGAAAAACTAATGACATGGCCTCCTTGTTCACCTGATCTGAACCCCATTGAGAACCTGTGGTCCATCATCAAATGTGAGATTTACAAGGAGGGAAAACAGTACACCTCTCTGAACAGTGTCTGGGAGGCTGTGGTTGCTGCTGCACGCAATGTTGATGGTGAACAGATCAAAACACTGACAGAATCCATGGATGGCAGGCTTTTGAGTGTCCTTGCAAAGAAAGGTGGCTATATTGGTCGCTGATTTGTTTTTGTTTTGTTTTTGAATGTCAGAAATGTATATTTGTGAATGTGGAGATGTTATATTGGTTTCACTGGTAAAAATAAATAATTGAAATGGGTATATATTTGTTTTTTGTTAAGTTGCCTAATAATTATGCACAGTAATAGTCACCTGCACACACAGATATCCCCCTAAAATAGCTAAAACTAAAAACAAACTAAAAACTACTTCCAAAAACATTCAGCTTTGATATTAATGAGTTTTTTGGGTTCATTGAGAACATGGTTGTTGTTCAATAATAAAATTATTCCTCAAAAATACAACTTGCCTAATAATTCTGCACTCCCTGTATCTGGAACAATCCGGACATATTACAAAACAATAATATGATAAACTTTCCAGATTGGAGTTGCAAAGGAATTAAATACTTGGAACATATGTTGGAAGGAACAGACTTTATTTCGTTTGACAGACTAGTTACACAATATGGGATCAACAAGAAACGATTTTTGGAATATCAACAAATTAAATCCATAGTAAAAAAGAAATTTAATCCCAGTGAAGCTGAATTACAAACACCACCAAGTGTGGTACAATTTTTTAGTCTAAAACCCCCCAAATTATTGTCTAAAATATACAGAACACTTTCTAAAATAGATGAATCAATATCCCTTCCTATTGCAAAATGGGAAGCAGATTTATCAATCAACTTAGACCCAATCCTTTGGTCTCAGATATGCTTAAAAACCTTTCAATGGATCAGAAATCCCAGTTTGCAATTAATACAATACAAAATATTACACAGAGTGCACTATACTGGTCATAGGATGTTCAAGATGGGCTATACGCCTTCCAACAACTGCTCACACTGCACAGCAAATACACCGGACAATTACTGCTGCTGCGGGCCCCGGTCCGGATGGGCCTGGGCCCCCTTGCCCTGGTGGGTTCCAGAGTGTGGGGGTGCCTACTGGGGTCAGCGGGGAGCTGGCCCCAGGGAGGGGCCGCTTGCCCCTCCCTTTCTTCCCTCCCCATCCTCAGCTGCCTCCCTATTCCCGCTCTACCACACCCACCCACACACGCAGGGCTTGGGGTGCAGGTATGTCACCAGGGTGCAGGGGAGGCACGCCCCCTCTGTCTAGGTGCGGCTTGCCCCTCTGAGGGCGGGGGTACCTGGACCTGGGATATAGAGTATGTTTGGGGAGTGCGACTGTCTGTGCAGTGTCTATTTGTGTCTGTCTACACGTTGGGTGAGTGCCGAGTATTTGGTTGTGCATATGGGGTGGGAATGCACGTCTGTGTCCGCGTGTGCCTGTTCGTCTGTGTCTATATGTCAGGTTGGGTCTTAGACTCAACCTCTCTGGGTACATCTCAGGCCCTCTAAAGTACGGAGGCCTATCTCCCCTCACCACACTCCCTGCCGGTGGCTGATGCCCTCAGACGTTGGTGTGTTGGTGGTCCTTGTCGTCTGGGGCTGGGCGCTCATGTATGTACCGGCTCACTCCTGGTGGCCAATTGGCGGGGCCGGGCGCCTGTGGCCCGGCTGGGCTCCTTCCGGGGGGTGGGATGCCCTCAGGCCTCTGGGCCTGAAGCTCGGTCCTCTCTGGCACAGCTGGCTGCCGGCAGAGCCCGCGGGCACGCCACTGCAACCCCCTCTGGCCTCTGCTCCGTAGCTGCGGGGTGACCTCTCCTTTGGGGCTCTACTCAGCTCTTCCCAGGAGGGTGGCACGGTTCCCCCCCTTTGGTGGTCCTCCTCGGGTCCTTGTACTCTGGGGCCTCTGGATATCTGGGGCCTGGATCTCCTCCATACCTGCTTCATACCCTGGAGGACGGGGCTGTGGCTCCCCACACTCCCTAGCAGATCGTTACATGGAGAAACCTTTGGAATACAAGCATGCTGATCCACACAGGTATGCACACAGGTGTACACACGGGTGTTCACAGACGCGGACTACAGCTTTCTTGGCTGCTGCCTCAAAGCACATTGTGCGCTGTCTATCTTGCGTGCTGCACAATATCGTTTATTATTTAGTATCTACTGATATCTACTGCTAGCTAGTTTATTGTGATGGTGCCGTTTTTTTTATTATGTTGCTCTTTGTTGTTTGCTTTCTCTTCTGTTTTTTTTCTCCATACAGGTGACCCAGGTGTTTTGTTTGTTTTTTTTTCTTTCTTCCCCCCCTTCTCACCGTCTCTTCTCCCCTTTGGTTTTCTTTCTCTCCCTCTCTTTCTTTCATTCTCTCTCCCTGTCCTATCCCCCAGTCATGTCTGTCCCGTTTGTAGCAACTGAAAATAAAATAAATTCATAATTATAATAAAGGTCAATCAAATGGACCAATATGGCAATATGATGATCCACTTGGTAAAATAAATCCGCTTGGCATCTTTCTTGGCCTTAAGACAACAATTCTGATGCTAAAGATCCAAACGGGACACAAAAAAAAAAAAGAAAAAGAAAATAAAAAATTAGGCTTCAAACTTTCCTTTTTGCTAAAGCATATAGTTAGGGCTGGACCAGGTGACCCTGAATCCTCCCTTAGTTATGCTGCAATAGATGTAGGCTGCCGGGGATTCCCATGATGCATTGAGTTTTCTTTCACTCTCACTCACTATGTGTTAACAGACCTCTCTGCATTGAATCATATCTGTTATTAATCTCTGTCTCTCTTCCACAGCATGTCTTATCCTGTCTTCCTTCTCTCACCCCAACCGGTCGCAGCAGATGGCCCCGCCCCTCCCTGAGCCTGGTTCTGCCTGAGGTTTCTTCCTGTTAAAAGGGAGTTTTTCCTTCCCACTGTCACCAAAGTGCTGCTCATAGGGTCATATGATGCTCTGTAGTCCGGAGGTTTCTTCCTGTTAAAAGGGAGTTTTT
>NW_024584610.1:0-7018 GCF_018398535.1 Haplochromis burtoni
TGGTGATAGGTCTGCTGTGACTACTCCGATTGGGCATAGACTACTCCGCAGTAGTCCAGGCCCAGATTCGCCATTACATGAGGTGACCCAGAGTGACCCAGACTCTCCATTAGAACTTGGGTTGAAAGTGTGGACTTCAAACTATATGCCAGCAGTTTTCTGTCTCCAACATAAATGAGACAGAAAACTAAACAGCAGTGACTTTTGTAGGGTTATTAAAGTTGGAAAAGTTGGTATTTAATGATGTGCTACGTGATTGCTAACAACACAGCTATGTTAGCATAACATAAACACGTGAAGCTGGAGGATGAACGCTAACTTTTTCCACTTCATAAAAGTTAACATGAGGGTTCTCGATGATAGGGACAAATGCAAGGATGTAAAACGGACCAAACTTCAGTCAGGAGAACAACTGAGATAATCCATCCACAATACGAGGTTAGTCATTAATATACTGCAACAACATGGGAATAGAGCAGCTGCCAGAGAATTCAACATTAATGAATCAATGGTACAGAAGTGGAGGAAGCAAGAAGAATGAGTTGAATAAAGTTTGATTTATCTGACTGCTTTGTTTCGCTTAATGTGCCTTATAATCCCGTGCACCTTATGGTCCGAAAAATACGTACTGCACACTGTTATATTTTTATTTTTTTATTTTAAATACATTTGGAAATATTTCAACCCAACTTTTTTTATTTGGTCATTCTGGTGTACTGTGTGCAGAATTTAGAGATGAAAATGTATTTAATATCTTTTTTAAAGGGCTATAACATGAAAGAAATGTGGAACAAGTGAAGTACTGAGAATACTTTTAGGATGCGCTGTACCTGACATGCACATGATGTCGACTCACGCATCACACCACTGTTATGTGCTGGGCTTGACACTTCTTGTGACTGAATCTCACCTTTTCCAATACTAATAACATAAAACCCACAATACACAAAAAGACAGCTATGGCTATTGCTATCCCAAATTCCTGGTAGTTATAATGTCATGATGACAGTCATGTTTGTCATGTAATGGCAAACAACAACCTATGAATGCGGGTGTCGATAGCGCTCTCCATTCGATGATCCTTCATGAGTCTCCATAAAATGCCTCTAGAAGCTCCCAGATAGTGAGATTAGAACTGTGTGAATGAATCTGACTGAATGTTCGAGACAACTGTCCTGCAGCAGAATGTATCTGACATGATGTGAATAATGTGTTGGATAAAAAATCTAAACGTGAAATGAATGCATCTATGGCAGTGTGCATATTTACTAACTGTAAACCTGCTAAAGTTTAAAGTCTAAAGTTTAGCTTCACTCTCACTAAAGTCTTTGCACTTGTGAATACTTCCACTTGTCTGCTCTAGATCTGTTTCCTTCGTTGACTGTGTGTCAGACCTGCAATGAAAGCGTTCTGTGTTTGACTCACCGAAGCGGAGAAAAGAGAACCATGCAGTCTTCATCTTGTCTGGATGAATAAATGACCAGTCTGAATATCAGAGAGATGCTTTTAATGTGATCACTTCCTTTTTAGCACCCACTGTGTGACTCTAAGTTCTTACTGGATGTACTTTATTTTAGGGGTGGAGAAAGCTGCTTTAATGCGTTGCATGTATCACGTGCAATGCTGAATCTTTTTCAGGGCTCTAGAGTGCGACCAATTTGATGGCAAATGCAACCAAATTTTTCAGTGGTGCGACTAAAAAACAAATGTTCGGGTAGCAAAAAAAAAAAAAATCTGCAACCTTCCCTGTGGTCAACAACAGACACACATTATGCCCCTATCGTGGACTAAACCAATCAGAGATAGTAAGGGGCGGGACCTCTCTGATTGGCCGTGGTCCAGTTGAAAGTGCAGGTGGAAGTGGGAGGTGAGTAGCTTGAATAAAGCGATATCAATTCATTAAATCCTGAATCGACTTTTAAATATAACTGTGTTTTGCCAGAAACGCCAGATTCTCAGATTAAAGCTCACAAAACCATTTCAACAACAACCAAACAGCAGATGAGAGCAGGTACACGGACTCCACACAAAGACGTAAACACAGACCCGACGCATCAGAATCAGCTTTGTCTTTCTCGGCTTTCTCACCCGACGGCCCGCAGACGGACACGCTGTCGGAGCTCAGCGATCCTGATGCGTCCGGTCCGCTGTGTTTACGTCTTTTTGCGCTGATTCTGAGCTGCAGGTTTTGTCTCTCCAACCAAAATTCACCGAGCCAGCAGCAAAAGAAGCAGCAAACTGCGCTTCACATTTGATCAATGTCGTCATGAATTCCCTCTGACTTTTGCTGTTTTGCTTCCACCATGATAAAAATCACACTTCATGCACAGCTCTCTGTGTGTACTTCAGGAACAGTTTCCCGTCTCAAATCTGTTTTCTGCATCATTCATTGGCTTATTACCCACCAGTCTACCCTTATTTACAGCGCTGTCTTTTCCTTTTTTCACTTAATGACCTCGGACAAGAAAGCCTCATTTCTGCTGTTCAATACTGAAGAAATTTAAACTTTTTAAAATTATGCAGAACATTGTAGAATATTTTTAAGGTTATCTGCTATAAAAAGCCAGACCAGGAAAATCTCCTTCATGTTTTTCTGTTTTATTCTCAGTTACTTTCACACAAAGGCATCTGCTGTGATGTTCACAATTCTGATGAAGTCAGTACTGATAAATGATCAGAATTATAATATTTCTGACTGTCTGAGGCTAAGTTGAATCAAATCAGGACTTTGAAAACCGGAATCGAATGGATTATAGAAATCAGTGATGATACCCAGCCCTAGTGAGCAGCCTAGGCCTGAGAGGAGTGGATGTAGCTGTGGGTAATGAGAAAAGATGAAAAGAACGATTGATAACTTTTTTGTTAAGGCCTGATCCGTCTGAAATTCATAGCCAGCTCTGACACGGTGCCATCAGTCTTTGAATGCTGAAAAAGCAGCAGTGTATCCAGGAAACACATTATATGCTGCAATAAATGCCCAAGTGTCCCCTCTCCCCACGGCCTTTCAGCAGCAGACAGCAGCAAACAGGTCGTCAGAGGAGCCGAGATGATGATTAAGTTTAACATTTTCTACAATATTGACAAAGCACTTTAAGCACAAATTCAAATTTTATTTGTCACACACACACAACCATACACAGTATGACATGGGGGTGAAATGCTTGTAGCTGTACAATGCCCGACCATTAAATGACAGAAGAAAAGTTTTACAATATTTACAATTTACAGTTTACTACAAAAATTTACAAATTAACTTACAGTAAAGAATGTGCAAATAGCAGAAGAGATTATAAAGATAAGGATTATAAATTATAGGAATTATAGGATTATAGGAAATGTGTGGTGGTGCGTGTGGTGACGTGTGTGAGAGTCCAGTCTTATAGTGACGTGTTTGGGAGAGTCCAGTCCTACACCTGGTTCAGGGCCCGAATAGCCTGGGGGAAGAAGCTCCTCCTCATTCTCTCTGTTTTGGCCTTAAGGGAGCGGAAGCGCTTCCCAGACCTCAACAGTGAGAAGAGTCCATTGTTGGGATGGGAGAGGTCCATCATAATCTTCCTAGCTTTGGACTTGCACCGCTTGGTGTAGATGGACAGCAGGTCAGGGAGCTCTGATTGAATGATGCGTTCTGCCGAGCGCACCACCCTTTGCAGATCTCGTCTGTCCTGCTTGGTGCTGTTCCCAAACCAGGTGCAGATGTTTGCCGTCAGGACGCTCTCGATGGTGCAGGAGTAGAAGTTCTTGAGCACCTTCAGTGGCAGATGGAAGTCTCTAAGTCTTCTGAGGAAGAAGAGACGCTGACGGGCTTTCTTAACCAGGGTGTTGATGTGACAGGACCATGACAGGTCCTGAGTGATGTGGACACCCAGGTATCGGAAACTGTCCACTCTCTCCACTGGCGTGCCACTGATGATGAGGGGTTTGTAATTCCTCGCCTGCTTTGTAGTGAAGTCCACGATCAGCTCCTTAGTCTTGCTGATGTTTAGGAGGAGGTTATTCTCCTGGCACCAGGTCTCCAGGTTCCTAATCTCCTCCAGGTAGGCCGTCTCGATGTTGTCGGAGATCAGGCCCACAACAGCAGTGTCGTCAGCAAACTTGACAATGGAGGTGGTGTCGATGTGGCTACACAGTCATAAGTGTACAGTGAGTACAGCAGGGGGCTTAAAACACAGCCCTGAGGCACTCCAGTGCTGAGTGAGATGGAGGGGGAGACTTGTTTTCCCACCCTCACTGATTGGGGTCTGTCTGTGAGGAAGTTGAGGATCCACTGACACAGTGATGAGCTGAGTCCTAGATCCGTCAACTTGGTGAAAAGCTTAGAGGGAATTATTGTGTTGAATGCTGAACTGTAGTCCACGAACAGCATCCTAACATAATTCCCTCTGCCAGTGTCCAGGTGACTCAGGGATGTGTGGAGCAGGTGAGATATGGCATCGTCTGTGGAACGATTAGTCCGGTAAGCAAACTGAAGTGAGTCGATGGTGGCAGGAAGTGAAGAAGTGATGTGATCTCTCATCAGTCTTTCAAAACACTTCATCACAATTGAAGTCAGTGCTACTGGACGGTAGTCATTGTGGCAAGCGGGCTGTTGTTTCTTTGGAACAGGGACAATAATGGACTGTTTGAAGCACGTGGGAACCACAGCTTGGGCCAGGGAGAGGTTGAAGATCTCCGTGAACACCGGTGCTAGTATGGACTGCAACTTTCCCCCAAAGAAAGTGCACATGTAAAACTGCGGTGTTAAGCGATGCGGTTGAAAAATTTGAGTGCGCCTAACTTTTGTGCCGGTACGCCTAAATTTTTAAAGTTAGGCGTACCGGTGCGCCCATGTCAAAAAGTTAGTCTAGAGCCCTGTTTGTAGATAAAACCACAAAGTAACAGAAAAGAAACCAGGAAGAAAGGGTTAGGGTTTGTTGAGACACATTTAAACTGTCATGATTATTATTTCATGTGGTTTTGTTTTGTTTACATACACTTTTAGATGACTTATTCTAATGAATGTTATTTGTTTTTGCAGTTATGGGGTGGGGGGGTCATGTTTAGCTGCTCTACTTCTGGTTTCTGTCAAGAATCAAAGCAGAGAAGTTAAGAGTCTGCTAAAGCGTGCATGCAATAGCACATTTTTTCTTTTGAACACTTTTCATTTTGCCAATGGTCTTATTATTTTTTGGTTTTGTGAGCGAGGTATCTTTATTTATGTGTGCTTTGATGGATGGTATTTACAGTTTGATTTTGTCACGATCTGTGACAGCAACAGAGTTAATCAATAGCCACAACAGAGTGGTTGTATAGTCTGTTCACACTCTTAGTTTGCAATTCCCACTCCTGATCAGACATTTCAGCTCTCACTGCATATTGTGATGCTCAGAATGATGTGCTGGTGAGGAAGTCCACCCCCTCACAACGACCAGGTTCTGTGTCTGACTTCAGTTCAACACAATCATTCCTCAGCACCTGCTGGCCTGAACACTCCCTCTGCAACTTGATCCTGGGATTTTCTGACTTGACTTGAGTTGAAGAAGTAACTAGTAACTATAATTAAATATTAAAACATAAGTCACTTGCCCAACATCGGTCATTATACACTGTATTTTGCAGACAAGTAGTTACAGGACTCTCTCCCAGGCCACAGTCAGAAAATCTCACTCAGTGCACAGCAGGAGCTTCACACAAACTCATGTTCACAACACATGTTAGAGCTTCATGTGTGTTTTCAAAATTGGAGTTATTTTTACTTCTAATAGTGTTTACATAGAGCCCAGGTCATGAACAACATTTCTTTTTACATTTTCATTGTAAGTAGACTAAAGCAAAAGCTTAATTAATCTTAATCTAATAGCCCTGGTGTTTTCTAACAATCCGGACAGAATGGTAAAAAAAAAAAAAACGTGGAAAAGGAAGACACAAAGTGGTCCGGTAACAATGTACAGAAACATGTATATGTATAAAACGTACAGAACTATGTATAAAATGGTGTTGTCCATGATGGATGTTAGCTCAGACAACATCCTCTCCTCCCCAACCTGCTCGATGGACTTCAGCGGACAGTCCAGGACCGAGCTGGCCCTCCTGACCAGTTTGTTGTGTTTCCCCTGGTCCCTCTCTGCCGTTCCACCACTCCAGCAGACCACAGCATGAAAATAGCAGACGCCACTACAGTGTCTAAAATTCCTTAGGACGTCCTGTTCACCCGAAGGATCTCAGCCGCCGTAGCAGGTGGAGACGACTTAGACCCTTTTTGTAGAGTGCATTTGTGTTCGTGGACCAGTCCAGTTTGTTATTGAGGTGAACACCCAGGTATTTGTACTCCTCCACCGTTTCAGTGTCCAAACCCTGGATGTTCACTGGTGTAATAGAGGGTGGCTTCCTTTTGAAGTTAATCACCAGCTCCTTCGTCTTGCTGGCATTGATGCAAGCTTCGCACCAGCTTACAAAGTCTTTGATGACCCCCATGTATCCCAGTTTGTTTCCTTCCAACACTCGACCCACAATGGCGGTGTCGTCTGAGAACTTCTGGAGCTGGCGAGTGTCCATGTTATAACTGAAGTCTGCAGTGTACAGGGTAAAGAGGAAAGGAGCGAGTACTGTTCCTTGTGGGGTCCCCGTGCTACAGAGAACGCAGTCAAGAAGCCTCACATACTGGGGCCTCCTGGTGAGGTAGTCGATAATCCATGTAGATAACCGATGGTGCACTCCCGCTCCTTCGCGCAGAGAGGTGTGAAGAGCTCTGGTGACTGGGGGAGGGAAGGGCTTCTGAGTCAAACCTATTAAAGAACTGGTTCAGTCTATCAGCCCAAACCTGTTCTCCAGACTCTGGACCCCCTCTGCTCGCTGTGCTTCATTCAGTGATGGTTTTCAGCCCTCTCCACACACCTCTGGTGTTGCTCTGCTGGAGCTGCTCCTCCAGTTTCCTCCTGTCGTTTCCCCTCCGCATCTCTCCCTAAGCTCCTTCTGGACTGTACAGTGTTATCCACACAGAAGTTGATATAGTCTTTTATGCAGGTACTTAGTGTAGGTCCAG
>NW_024584610.1:7038-8857 GCF_018398535.1 Haplochromis burtoni
CATACTCACTGTCTTTTCAAAGATGGTGGAAAAGTGGGTTGCTAGTTCTGTCACCAAACATTTTAGACTACGTCCACACTAGCATGTTAATATACAGCACTTTAGACATCCGCATATCATTAACAGACACATCAGCGATTACATTTCTGCACTCTATGATACTGGCTCATACTGGATACCGTATTACAAATTGGTCCTATACAAGTCTAGCTACTATTGGGCCAATCGAATTATGCTACAAATTAGCTTTGAATTTAGATTAGACAAGAAACCGATGTCATACAATCACTGTCAAATTAGAGATAAATACAAGTTTTTAAATTTTACTAATTTAAAATTATTTAAATCTGTGTCTAATCTACAAGGTTATACATGGTCTGGCACCTCTACCAATGAGTGATCTTATTACACAAAAGTCTAGCAGACTAGCATCTCGATTGACTCGAGCCACTGAAAGAGGGGAATTGGCATTTAGGCGTACAGCATTTTCACAGAATGCTCTGTCATTATCAACGAGTGACCTTGTGGAATAGATTTCCACTGTCAGTGAGGGAAAACACAAGTTTTCCTATTTTTAGAAATCACTTAAAAGGGTGACTGAGGGACACATGTGATCATGTTTAAGTAGTCATGATTATATGCTGGACGTGAAACAGAGTGCATTACAAAAAGGGAAACGATTATTAGTGTAATGGGTCAGTGCAATATCAGGACAGTCAGGGCATGTGCAAGATTGGGGTTTGTGCAATATAACTGATGTGATGTGATTGTGTTTTACATTGTCCTCTGTTGTCCACTCTTGTTGTCATTGTTTGTTCTGATATGATGTGAGTCTCTGTGTGTTTTTACTAACTTGCGCACCAACCTGCCAGAAGGTCTGCAGATGGAAATAATCTGGCATTTACATTTGGCTTTACATTTGTTAAAATATTCATCAATATGTATAGTCCCTCTTTCTAAATAACATAATTAAAATTCAAATTAAAAATTCAAACAAAGAACACTGGCAGAACATGTCGAGTGAGATTATGATTCAGGATGAATAGAATCTACAGTTTTTACTTACACTGTAAAATCGAATTAGTTCCCAGAACTCAAAAAATCTATGCAAACTCATTGTCTCAAAAAGTTGAGTAAAGCTTACTTAAGATGAGTAAGTTAGGGTAACCTACTCATTGCAAGTATACAGTTCTAAGAATGACTTTCTGACTGTGCAACACTGATTGTTTACACACTGACAAACATTTCAAGTTCTACTAAATAAAAAAAAAACAACTTGCAGTAACTTATATTAATATAACACTGTATTCAAATATGATTCAAAAAGAACAATAACAACACTTCTTGTAATGGTGTTTAAATGAGCCCAACTTTTATTTTGAAATGTAAAACAATATAACAGCCAACATCCTGGACACTGTTCTGCTGAACAACAAACGATTATACTGCCGTCACTGTTATAATCTTACAATGAAACTAAGTCTCAGATTTAATTATTCTGAAAATAAGTTTAGGCCTACCACAAGTTTGTTTTGTACTTACATTACTTATGTAATCAAAATAAAATGTATTTACTGTTCTGTCACAAGTGCAGTCTCTACATCAAACAACACATTTGTTTTACATTCATACACTGAAGCTGTTATGCTGTAATAATTTAAGGATGGCTGGTTTCCAGTCCAGGCATCACTGCCTGGATGGCTGTCATGGATCGAGGTGATCCACATGTAAGTGCAGAAGAAAGTCTTTACCTTCCCTTCAGTACAGTGGCAGTGGATGTGGGTTGGAGATGCAATGACCTTCAACCTGCAGGTGACCA
>NW_024584610.1:9003-10129 GCF_018398535.1 Haplochromis burtoni
GATAACTAGACGTTACCTGCACTCAATGAAACAACTAATAAACTGCGCGGGCCATTCAGTGTCTTTCCCTGAGTGCATCGTTACACTGCAGCTGCATCTGAATCTGCACAGGTGCAGTTTCCACGTAAATGGGTTGCGAAGCAGCTCAAAATTCACTTTATGTGCTTCAAAGTCACCAAAGTGCCGCGAACTCAGTGCACAGTGCCCTCAGCTTATCAGGAGAGTCAGCCGACTTCGTTCAACATTACTTGGCAACAGGGAGAGTGAGGCAAGTTGCACTGGTGCATTTGTGACAGCTTCACTTGAAATGCCTTCACCGCATCATAGATGTCCATGAACTGACACACAAATGTGACAGCTACTAATATATTGTGGGAAGTAAACTGTAACCAAAATACTTCCCACTCAGCTGCTGTCTTTCTGTCCGACAGCTCCTCTTCTAGACTTGTAAGAGTTTGATGTGATGTGTGGAGAGCTGGTCCGAGCCTCACAGACAGTAAGAAGCACACAGAGGGAGAAAAAACATAAAATTATTTAGCAGCTGATTTAATCCTTAATGGCTGTGCAACCATTATAACCATTATAACCATTATAACAACACAGAAGGTCAATGTAGGCCTCATCCACTCAAATTAGACTAGCACATATAGTACTACAAACACCATCTATTACTGTGTCTGAATGTGTGGTAAAGGCACTGTCAGTATAGGCTTAAAAAGATATGTGTTTCAGGTCGCCGGTTCGATCCCCTGCTCTGTCTGTCTCGGTCGTTGTGTCCTTGGGCAAGACACTTACCGCCTACTGGTGTTGGCCAGAGGGGCCGATGGCGCGATATCGCAGCCTCGCCTCTGTCAGTCTGCCCCAGGGCAGCTGTGGCTACAACCGTAGCTGCCTCCACCAGTGTGTGAATTGTCTCGCATGCTGCTGCCGCATCTGCCGCTGGCGGATCGTAGACAGTTGTCACGATGACTTGCGAGAACTCCCGTGGCAGGTAATACGGTCGGATGCTAACTACTAATGCTCCACATCTCGAGTGCAGCGCTGCTCCTTAACACTAATGTGCCCCACTTTAAACCATCAGCATACTCACTGTCTTTTCAAAGATGGTGGAAAAGTGGGTTGCTAG
>NW_024584610.1:10580-12146 GCF_018398535.1 Haplochromis burtoni
TTTGGCACCGGTATCGGATAAAACCTAAACGATACCCATCCCTAGTTTTCACTGCTGCAGGATTCATGTTTCAGGTACATAAAGTTTCATTTGGTCTTTAACGTGAGCTTGAGTTCAATTACATTTTATTTATTTAATGCTATAACACAGCAGCAGCTGTGGAAAGGTTCTTAAAGTCACCTGAGAGGTACAGAAATTGGGAATCTCGACATGTTGAGCTGAGCACATGGCTGCAGCATCTGCAGCAGGTGTTGGGGGCGGATGATGTTCTGTCTTTGTTCACAGAAACTGCAGGCTGCAGCCCATTAAAGGTGCTCCGCCCTCACCGTGAATTCATCACAGTAGCATGGCGACTTTTTCAGCCAGCGAATCACTAAGTGTGCTACAGAGGAAGTGATGAAAGAGACGTTTAGTCGACGTCCAGACAAGATGAAGACCCCATCTGTCTCTCCACTCCTCGGTAAGTCAAATATTCATTCACTCCAACACACACACACACAAAGAGGAGGACACATTTCTGGAGACTTACCAACGCCCTCTGACTGCACACTGTGTCCAAGCTGTCTGACAGGATTTTGTACTTTTAATGGGTTGCTACATCCACCTTTTACAAGAATTTATTAGTTTATTCATTTATTAGTTTTTATTAATTTTGCCTTATGAAACTGCATCATTAAAGGAAGTCAAGTTTACATTACAATGACTTCTGCTTCAGTTTGTAAAATCTTACATTTCTGTGACGCTACAAAGACATCATAATTTCACATAATAACTTAATCATTCGCATGACATTTGTTGTTTTATTTCAAGATATTTTTCACCAATTTTAGGTTTGTATAAATATTTTTTAACAAACAAGTGCAAACAGTTCAGAAAAGTCCTAAAACCTTTTCAGATATTTCTTGCATGCCCCTTATTTGATCTTCTTCCACTAGAAGGTTTTTTATCATTCATTTCATGTGGTTTGGCTCACAGTAAAAGGTCCTGGGTTTGAGTCCATTTGTCATGGTCGCACTGCCCAAAGCACAGGACTAGACTCAGCTGCAGACAAACCCGGACACACGAGGGTGTAGTATTAAGAGAAGTTTATTGTAGGAAGACGAGAGTGACATAAGCCTGTAGCGAAAACAAAAACACTCTTGGCAAGTAAAACATGAACTGAAGGCGAGAGCCCAAAAACTGGCTCTGAGACGAGTTAGCAGGTAGCACATCACCGTGCATGAAGCAAACAGATAACTAGACGTTACCTGCACTCAATGAAACAAAGCTGTGAATTACTCTGCAGCACGAAGGAAAACACTACGAACAAGACTATGAGAAAATCACTATGATCTGTGGAACAATACTATGAGCTACCATCAGCAGCACTAACAAAAATGCTATGCACATTACAATGAGTCACTACAATGCAAAATCACCACACGAGCTAGGGCTTGGGCTCAAAGTCATGAAGGGGCAGTGGGGCGTTATATGAAGGAGTCTTAGGGCTGTCAAGGATGAGGAATGGGGAACCAGGCACTGGGTGATGTTCAGAGCCTTGAAGTGGTTGGCAAGAGTTACGAGGCA
>NW_024584610.1:13252-14309 GCF_018398535.1 Haplochromis burtoni
TTTGAAAAGTAACAAATGGCATCTAAAAAGAAACACTAGGTACGAGACACATGTTCTGATGAGTTTTAACAACCAGGTGACTAACATGTGTCTCACCTGCTCTTGTTCATCTCTCTCTCTCCCTCTGTGCTGACAATCAAGCCAAACACCAACAGTGTTACAACAGTTGAAACCAGATATTTACTCTTCAGATAAAAACACTTTTTTAATTGTAACATCAAATCAGACTAAATGTTTATTTTTTTAGGTTGATAAATATATAAAAACATATTTGTTAACTTTAAGAGTAAAGAGAGAATCTATCTGTATTTCTTAATTGCAAATGGCACCAAATTGAGCCACACTTATGGTTCTTATGGTATATCTCTTGATTTCCCCATGTCACAGAAACAGGGGCTGTCTCCCAATCCAGGGTCTGCAGCCTCAACGATCCTCAAGGGCCGCGTACTCAAAGACCGCTAAGGCCGGAAGTGCGAGGCTTGTGTAATGGGACGGTCTCCGTTGCGCTGATACTGTTGTTTGTCAATAAAGTTTAAAAAAAGCCTCCGTTGCGCTGCCCAGGTTGCCTAGCAACCATGATACTAACAGCTGGAAACGTGTCATACAGCTTTGTGTGACAGATGGGTCCAGGGACATTTTTATACAAAAGAGAGGAAAGTCAAAAGCCAGGAACAGATACTGCGAACGAAATTACCATGAGAGAGCTGAGCAACACTGAAGAGAGTCACGCAACAATCCAGGGATGAGAAACGCCGACCCGCCATCTGAAATAGTCACCAGAGACCAAGGAGCAGCAGGTGATTAATTGACTGCAGATGTGTTGGCTGGTGGCGGGAACACACAATGAGTTTCCCCTTGGTAGAGGAGAGAGAGAGAGCAGAGACAAACAGAAACCAAACAACGGAGTGTTTGAGCCCTGAGTGACCCAGAGAAGGCATGGGGACCTCCACCACAACACACAACAGATATTGTTGACCTCATGGCACTTTAATGACCTCTGACCTTTAGTGACCTCTGTCCTCCTGTTACTGGTCAGCCATACTACTCACTTAAACGC
>NW_024584611.1:0-14281 GCF_018398535.1 Haplochromis burtoni
AAATAAGATAAAATTTTTAAACCTAACAGTGCCAATGGACGCCTGCTTTTACTTCCATAACTGTTCACAGCTTAAACATCACTTACTTCTTGTGAGAAGTCTGTCAAATTAATTTTCTCTGCTTAAGAGCAATTTAAAAAAAAAATATTCCAGACTGGTTGTCCTGAGTACACCTGCATGTGTGTGTGTATGCAATTTTAGTGACCCTGCTGGATACCAGGACAGTGCCAGGAGAGCTGAAATGGGCAGCCAGTCCTGCAGAGGGAGGGGTGAGTGGGATCTGCCTGTTCTTTTTTCTTTTTTTCTTTTTTTTCTTTATGAATACACTGTTTACAACCTGTTCTCTCTTTGGAAAACACACTCACACACCCTCTCTCGTTCCTCACACGCGCACATGCACACGCTCGGTCTGGAAACTGTA
Organism: Haplochromis burtoni; assembly: GCF_018398535.1. Lineage (NCBI taxonomy): Eukaryota > Metazoa > Chordata > Actinopteri > Cichliformes > Cichlidae > Haplochromis > Haplochromis burtoni. The sequence continues at coordinate 422 of NW_024584611.1, forward strand.
AATAATCATCCCACAGATTTTGAAATGTGCTGTTGTTCACCAAGCCTAAGTGCTAATATGAGACTGCTGCCATTGCGTTTGGCACAAGTAAAGGCATAAACCAGCTTGGTGGTGGGTGTCATTTTTTAGGAATTTTTACTACCGTACAGTTGCCAGAATGAATCCTGGTGATATCTGTTTCAGATTTGATCTTCTCTTTGTGTTTTATTGTCATTGTCGTGATCTGCCATCCATAGTTCTTCCTCTCTTTCTCTCTATCTCTATCTCTCTCTCTCTCTCTCTCTCTCTCTCTCTCTCTCTCTCTTCTTTGTCGTTCAGTGTCTCTCTTACCTCTTTTGTTGGTTTAAGAGTTAGTGGTGAACTTGCCTGTTATTTCTTCACTTGCCATTGCCCTTATACTCTCACATGCTGCTTGATTGACAGGGTCCTGGTCTGCACGCACTGAGCTTTTGATTACAGGCACTCCCCCCACCTTCCTCACCCCATAGCTACACACATACATACAAAACTCCATTTCTGTATGTTTTTTTCCTTCTCCCTTGACAGCTGCGTAGGCTGACAAAAACTCTGAAGGAGACTAGACACAGAGACATCATACCCCATGTCAGCTTTTATACAGCTAACTTCCTCAACCCGCAAAGACACTACAACAGCACACAAACGCTGACACTATGTGGGCATGTGCACACCCTCACACTCACACACATTTTAACACACTGTACATAAAGAAATGCGTGGCTTACAAAAGATCAGTCTCGATTAGATATTCCAGGCCAATAGCAGTGCTGATACATTTTGAGTATTAAATCAATAAAGAATGGGCTTAAAATGTACATAAAACTGTAAAGACTAACATATTTACTGCACCGCTTACAAATCACCCAACATATACATAATATTATTATTAGCTGATAGCATATAGGCAATAAGCCCACATTAGACAACGAAATCGACTCTGATGGCATATCGATCAGTCTAAAGACACACACTGACACACAAGCATGTCCTTCAAGCACACACACACGCATTCTTCTGTCATTCCTCTCGCTCTCTTTTTCTCTTTTTGGACACGGTGCATTTAGTGTGTATACAGCTCTCACTAGCAGGGAGAGAGCAGATTATTATTCAGTGGCAATAAAAAGCCAATTTGGACTTGGGAGGCTCAGCGGTCATTTGAAGGGTCACAGTACAAGGCAAATAATCGGCTCTATTGAGATGGATGGTGCGGTGAAGGTTGAGCCTGCTTCACTCGTATGGAAATGTGCCTGCAAAAACCTTGGAGTCGCAACAAATCTGAACCACCGTCCACTGCAGAATATTGATGCAAGAATGAGCATTAGCCCGTGAGGCTTCACGCAGCAGCGGTGAATCAGAGGGTGGACACCGGCATCTGAAATTTATTTTGTATATATGATGACTAGAAGTACCCCCCAGTGAACAGGCAACCTAAGTTTTTCACAGTGTGCACTTTTTTGCCAGCCACCGCTGCTTATGTGTGTGTTTAAAGCTTGTGCCTACGCTGAAGAGTTCAACTTTATGCGGCGTATGCAGTCATTTTCAGTTCACGCCAGCACAGTATGAAAATCAACTTTCAGACACTTTAACATTGCTGCCATCACAGCGGCTATTTAGATGCTTTTGTCAAAATTATATAACAGTCTGCAGCTGCCAGCATGGAAGGGTTTTGAAAACCCTTCTCTGTTGGTGCATTGTGGGAAATTAAACTGGCGTGTCATCTGAAATTTGAGTGCCAGCAGCCTTTTTAAATGACTGCTGCTTGGCAAATGACTTTTTTAATTTTAAAAAAATCAGACTATCTTGAATTAAGAGAAGTTTGGGAAAGCTGTTCTCCACATGACAGTTACATTTCATTAATATCAAGTCATTCATCAAGGCAACTTTGATGGAATATCTGCTTCAGTTCAATTCCAGTCACTTCAAAGTTGGTCTTCGTGATGTTGGCCTGAACTAAATGCATTTTTCGAATGTAGTCTAACGCCTATAGGCAGCAACATATGTCTTACATGCACAATCATTGCTCTAACTAACGCAGTTATACAAATGTGCTTGTTTGAAGTGGGAAGAGGTGAGCATTATGGATGAGAAAAACATCCCCATCAGGACGTACCAGGTGTGCAATGTCCTGGAGCCCAATCAAAACAACTGGCTCAGGACAGACTGGATCCCTCGGTCTGGAGCTCAGCGGGTCTACGTCGAAGTCAAGTTCACCCTGAGAGACTGTAACAGCCTCCCAGGGGTCACCGGCACCTGTAAGGTACGTGAAAGCGTGCTCAGGATGTGTAGCGTGCTGGTGAATGTATGGCCTGACTGCGGTAAAAAGTTTTAACAAAACAGCAAAGAATTCTGATAAAGGGTCTGACCTTTTTTTAATATGTTAACTCTCATGATAATTACTTAATGGACAGACTGCCGCTAATGGACCTTTATTTTATATTACAGCTGCTGTTTATTCAAGCACAAACCCCACTTTGACTCATTATCATATTAAGAGAAAAGATGAGTGCTGGTGCTGACGATAAATAGGTGCCTCAGTCTGTCCCTTTTTTTTAAATTCCCCTTTTGTCTTGTAGGAGACATTCAATCTGTACTACCATGAGTCAAACGAAGACAGAGAGAGCTACATCAAAGAGAGCAGCTTCATTAAGGTGGATACGGTGGCAGCAGACGAAAGCTTCACCCAGGTAACACCGAACAACTGAGTCAGGCTTTGAGTTCCCTCCGCCACTCAGTGTAATTTGCTCCTATGTGGAAAATAAACCCCCCCAAAAGCACTTAGCTGTAATGTTTTTATTTGTTTTACAAGCACTTTTATCTTAGATGTCTGTTTTGCTGTCCCGGGAATGTTGGCAAGGTGCTTTTGCTCAGTCTTTGCTAAAGTAACTTACATTCTAATCTTGCAGGCCGTAAAGCTTGTTTTGCCTTAGCAATCAATAAAAGTTATTCTGAATCGGAGCCAAGTGCTGAAGATGTGGAGATCAGCGGCGGTTCAATTGAAACGCCCACTTTAAGTTGAACAAGCAAATTGAATTAATAAGGGGTGACACGGTTTACTGCACTGTTTATTAATGCAATGCTGTTTTCTCTCAATTCAGGTGGATGTTGGAGACCGCATCATGAAACTGAACACAGAGGTGCGAGATGTAAAAGTCACGACCCGGAAGGGCTTCTATCTAGCCTTTCAGGATGTGGGCGCCTGCATTGCTTTGGTTTCTGTCAGAGTTTTCTACAAAACCTGCCCGCTAACCGTTCGTAACCTGGCAACATTTCCCGACACCATTACCGGGGCCGACACGTCCTCCTTAGTGGAGGTCCGGGGGTCCTGTGTCAACCAATCGGAAGAAAGAGAGGAACCTAAAATGTACTGCGGTGCTGATGGAGAGTGGTTGGTTCCTATTGGTGGATGTCTCTGTAACCCCGGATATGAGGAGAGGGGAGGTGCATGTAAAGGTAAGTGGTGCTGGCTACAGCAGAGCTACTTCTCTTTTGTGCACTCCTGAATTAATGTGTTGTCACTTTGAAGTTTAGCATCTCTGTGAACAACAATCACAAATGTGCTCAGCTTAACAAGCTACTCTGATAATATTGATATTTGGTTCTTTTCGTTTTTAAAGGGGCACTCGCTAGCTTGGCAAATGTGGTTTAGAGAGGACACCATAACAAATTTTATTCTGTTGCAGAAACAGTAGATAGTGGCACATTTTTAGTGTTTTGTAAGGTATCCAACTGAAATTGCAAATTACACAAAAGAACACAAAAGAAAATTGACCTAATTTAAACTCTAATAATATTCAGATTGCAGGTTACAAGCTGAGAACAGAGAAAAGAGATAAGATGGGTCATTCTGAAGGTGATAAAATCCATTTATGAACGTCTTTAATCAAATTAATGGGTTTTCTTTTTCTGGTGTTTCCGCTGGATACTTAGCAACTGCACGGCAAAGTCAAAAAGCAATGTGTAAAAGTGTAATTTCCACTTGATTTTTAGTAAAAATTCAACAACTTTTAAAATCAGTGACCTTTAGTGGTGCAGTCCATATTGGCCTGCTCAGATCAACAGGGTGGCATGCACTGGGAGCATTTATCTGTATGGACACATGCCCAGCCATCATTTAGAGTGGGTTAAATTAAGACCGATCTTTTTGTTGCAAGTTGAAGTTCTGCTTTGTGTACCGAGCGCTAAGGTCTCCATATGAGGTGTGCTCGCATAACCACAGCCATCTGGACAAAAATGTCTTTCTGTCGCTTACAAATTTGGTCTGAACTTTACTGTAACAAATATGCAAGCTGTTCACACCTTTCACCGACTCACATGTGGCTCGGATGACGTGTAATATTTGGAAACGACTGTTGTGATAGTGAAGACTGCAAATTTCCACGCTTATGTGACAAAGTGGGGTGAACGGGGTTGGACAGGCTTAGTGGAGACACTTTTACAACATGGCTCGACTCTCTCCATTCATGTTCACTCAAACACACAACACACATACACAGATGGACAGAGACCAATAGAAGAAGAGCTGTGGGGGTGGGGGTGAACGATTCACTGATGTGCTCCCTCGGTTTTATTTATGAAGCCCATCCCAGCAGGCTAATTGTATAACAAACAGACCCATAATTAAAAGAGCAAAGAGGGGACACTGAGAAAGAGAAATATACAGAGATGGACATAAAAAAGAGCGATGCATTGCCAGTTGGCCAGTTGGTGATTAAGAGAGAAAAAAACATGACTTTTTTCTTTGCAATGAGAGATGCAGTTGCCAAAATTCTGTATGAATATGAATAGTATGTGTCTCAGATGTTCTCTGAAACTGTCACCCGGCTTAGCTCATTTGTTTCATCTGAAAGGAGGGGGAGGTTTGTGGGGTGGTCCCTGAAGCCTGAAAGATGTTCCTCCTCAACTAGATTTAGGAGAGACCCTTGACTCTGTTGAACCTCCAGCAGATGTGAAGTGCCATCTATCTATCTGCTGCTCTCTTCTTCATCTCCCTACTCTCTCTGCCTGTCAGGTTGTTGGCTGGGCGCAGCTGCCTCAGTGGAAATTCATCAAAGTCTGAATGAATACAGAATGTATCTCTCCAAAACCTCTGACCCGACTGAATTAGACGGACACCTTAACTCTTCTCCTATTTTAAGTTTAAAATTTGCAGAGAGAAACAGAACAGGAGGGCGTAGCGGGATGGAGGGAAGAGAAATAGATTTCGGAAGAGATTAAGATGATCTGTCTCTCAACATGTCACACACACTAAGAGATTTCTGGATCATGTAGACTCATGTGCCATCTCTGAGTCGGCACAACGCGTTCAGGTGAAGACAAAACCAGGCAAACTAACCTTGGCTGGCAATACGTCATTAGAAGCTGGGCTCATTTTGCACTTGAAAGACAATCGTATGTCTCAGTTTGGAGTCTTCTCTTAGCAGTGCAACTTACAATTGTCATGCTTGTAAGTTAGAGTTGTCATCTAATGTAGTAATGTTAGACCTGTGATGCACAGACCTAGAGACCTGTCTAAGATTATCTATCAGCCACCAGTTGGAAGGAAAAATGTATATTTACTATGAAATTGATTGCTAACGCCCAGTTCATGCAGGTCAGCGACCCTTGTGAGTACTTTTGCTAGTGATAAATGTGTATTCTGAAACTGGTTAGGGAGTGGTTGCTTTAGGTTGCTGGCATCAAGTGTTACACAAACCAGAAAAGGAGACTGTTTGTCTTCAAAGTAAAATTTGTGCCTTTGTACAGGGAGTGCAGAATTATTAGGCAAGTTGTATTTTTGAGGAATAATTTTATTATTGAACAACAACCATGTTCTCAATGAACCCAAAAAACTCATTAATATCAAAGCTGAATGTTTTTGGAAGTAGTTTTTAGTTTGTTTTTAGTTTTAGCTATTTTAGGGGGATATCTGTGTGTGCAGGTGACTATTACTGTGCATAATTATTAGGCAACTTAACAAAAAACAAATATATACCCATTTCAATTATTTATTTTTACCAGTGAAACCAATATAACATCTCCACATTCACAAATATACATTTCTGACATTCAAAAACAAAACAAAAACAAATCAGCGACCAATATAGCCACCTTTCTTTGCAAGGACACTCAAAAGCCTGCCATCCATGGATTCTGTCAGTGTTTTGATCTGTTCACCATCAACATTGCGTGCAGCAGCAACCACAGCCTCCCAGACACTGTTCAGAGAGGTGTACTGTTTTCCCTCCTTGTAAATCTCACATTTGATGATGGACCACAGGTTCTCAATGGGGTTCAGATCAGGTGAACAAGGAGGCCATGTCATTAGTTTTTCTTCTTTTATACCCTTTCTTGCCAGCCACGCTGTGGAGTACTTGGACGTGTGTGATGGAGCATTGTCCTGCATGAAAATCATGTTTTTCTTGAAGGATGCAGACTTCTTCCTGTACCACTGCTTGAAGAAGGTGTCTTCCAGAAACTGGCAGTAGGACTGGGAGTTGAGCTTGACTCCATCCTCAACCCGAAAAGGCCCCACATTTGTGCGCCAATGGTGCTTTTTCCTTTCCCTCACTGAAGGAACCTGGCCTCAAAGGGAGGTGTGGCCTGGGAAGGAAGACTTGTGTGATAGCGCTTGCCAGCATATCGTCCACCCTACTACATCTCAGGCGCCGTGCAAATACAGAATGGGCCTCTCACAAGGGCTATCTTTACTCAATCTCTAGAGCCGGCTTCCATGCCTCGCTCGTCACGCACAACCAGTACTTCGGCATCGGTCCCAGCGCTTCCGCCGGGCGACATATTCACGACTCGGACTGAATCAACAGGCTGGTCATTCCTCGTGGCACCACTGTATAACCGTAGAGACGCACCCTCTACATCGGTGCCATCAGCTCCCATCGCGCCGGCTTCCTCTGCTCGTAGGAGGCGGCGCGCCCGCCGCCATAAACCGGACAATACTAACACTACTGGACATGAAGTGGACGGCGGGTTCATTTTCGATAGAGCCGTTTTTGTCGACCCTGAGCCTGCCGTTTCTCGGACTGTTGTTCCTGAGCCTGCTCCTTTTCCTGTTTGTGTTTCACCTCCCAGGTCAGTTCAGTTAGCTCCCTCGCAGCCACCCTCTGTTCAGTTAGCTCCCTCGCAGCCACCCTCTGTTCAGTTAGCTCCCTCGCAGCCACCCTCTGTTCAGTTAGCTCCCTCGCAGCCACCCTCCAGTAGCTCCGCTACCTGGTATTCACTGCATCGGCATCTTTTCCCCTCAACATTTGTCGCTAAATCATTCGACCCTCCCTTAAGAAAGAGACTGTGTCCTCGCTGCCTAAGATCATGAAGAGGAGCCAGTGTATATTCTGCCTGCCTGGCTCGTCTACCTCCTCGCGTTCTTGCGACCACCAGTTGACCTATTTTAATGAATAAGCTTACCATGTGCGTACTACCCATCGAATATCACCCCATCGAGGCGTTCCAGCTCTCTCTAGAGCTCTTGCCCGAGTGCATTCCCTCTGGCCACCACCAAAGGATTCACAGCTCCGATAGTCTCTCTAACGATTAGCTGAACGGCGACCCGCTCCTAAGCTCCAAGAGCTCCTCTCTCTTGGTTTACAGCACGCCACGCGCGTCTACTGACAGAGACATCGAAAGACGGTGGTCCCAGATAGAATTCTCAACTCGTGCCACCCAAAGCTCGGCTTTCGCACAGTGTATTAGCGCACCCGGTCAGCAGTCTCATGGGTCCTCATGAAGATCCCACCCCGATCCACACTCTTTCTCATTACAGAGGGTTACCTCGAGAACGATCACCTAATTGCTTAATTGGTCACAGCGTCCGGTGCATCTTAGGCGGATCCATATACATCGCTTCTCGCGGAGTGAGCACCATAAGGACAAATGCATGAAGAGGATGAATTGGTGGACAAATACTCCATTGCTAATAATTCTGCACTCCGTCACAGCTCAGGTCCCAGAGCCACCCGTCACAGCTCAGGTCCCAGTAGCTCCTGAAGCCCAGGCCCGTGAGACAGCGAGAGGGGACCGCACGTCGGCTGTACAGGCCGCGTCTCAGCCTGCTGGGAACGGCGTGAGTCTTCTCTCCGCCTCAGACTGCCTTCTGCTTCGGTCCCCATCCACGTCAGCTGGAGGGCCCGAGGGGCCCGTTCAGCTTCCTTCCACGTCGGCTGCACAGGCCGTTTCTCAGCCTGCTAGGAACGGCGTGAGTTTTCTCTCCGCCTCCGACTGCCTTCTGCGTCGGCTGTCTCTCCCAGCTGGAGGGCCCGAGGAGCCCGTCCAGCCTCAAGCCACGTCTGCTGGGGGGCCCGAGCCGCCCGTCCAGCCTTCGCCTGCTGCCGCCTCAGAGCCTTCGCCATGACTAGAGCCGGAGAACGGGCCCGAGGTGCCGCCGCTGGATCCTTCTCATAGGCCTCTGGGTTGGCTCCGAGCCGCCTTCGAGTCTTACCCGTCTGCTAAATGAACCAGACTCTGCCCTGTCTGAGTGCCTCACGCTGCTCTGCTTCTAAAAAAGTCGCTGTCCGCTTTAGGCCCAGTCCTAGGCCCGAAACGCGTCCGATCTAGTCGCCATTACAACCCGCCTCTCCTGCTCTTTCAATTGGCACGCCTCTCTATATAGATAAGACAAGATTAGGTGGCCATCGGTTCTTTGCAGTCTCCCGTCTTAGCCTTTCACCGACCAGTGCGTCCTTCCAGAAGCCGGCCTCCGTCGCTCTCTCGTAGGTGCGGCGTCCCAACGCTCCTAGGGCGCGTATTACGCGGTCTCATGTCCCCAGTCAGCACATCTAGCCCGGTCCTTTGTACCGATGGCCATCCTAAGTACATCGCGTGGCAGTGTCCAAGCGTGCACATCGGCAGGAACTTGCGTGATGAGTGCGCTACACGAGGTAACTCCAGGTCTCGTCCGTGGGCCCCCGGCCTCCGAGTCGCCTTCAGTTCCTACTACCTTGGGGGCTCAAGGAGAAATCCATCCGAGTACGCTCTTCCGATCCCATACGAGCACATGGTATTATCGCTCTTGAGGTCTCCTCTAGCAGTATAACGACCTAAACTTCGACTTTTGTCCGTCCCTGCCATCGGAGTTTTTTTATGCTGCTATTAGTACAGATGACGGCACCCAGTTTGCGTGATAGCTAGACATAATCCTCTGCACTGGTCCTTGACTCGGACTGCGCACCACCAAACAATACAAATTTTAGGAATTTTTCTTATACGGGAGCCTCAAATACTCTCGTTCTGAGTGCCCAGGCCTCAGACGTCGTTCGTCGTAGACAAGCATGTCCAGCTCTGTGCTCATTACGTATTCTATGCTTTCGTCCAGCCTCGGAGAGGGCCTTCTCTGGCCCCGCCTTCATATCGAGGCTGTCCTTATGGCCCATCATGCCCCCGACCCATCAGCACTGATTACTGCCCTGAGCATTCGTTGGCAATGTGTGTGTACACGCCTCGCTGCCTTACTGCCCAGCGTTGTCTCAGGCCGCCTCACGACGCGTACGACGTGCTCCTGCGTGCTTTAATCACAATCTGTACGACCGAGAGACTACAAGGGCTGCCTTTAAAATTCCGGCAGAAAGTTCCATCAGTCGGTGGACCGCCCCGGCCTAATACCGAGTAGCACTGCTCCTGCGTCGAGTCTGCGACAGGCTCGTCCCGACGGACCTGCGCGTGTAGCCCTCTTCGGAGAGGAAGAAGGGATAGATCATAATGGGGCTGGAGCCGGCCGCGGCCTGGGGAACTTTGGCGATTACCCATACCGTGCTACCTTCCTCGACCGACCCAGGCAGTTAGGGCGCTTCACCGCTGCCGATATAAACCAGAGCCTCGCCCCTGAACTCCTCCCTCCCTCTCGTGCGTGGCGCTTCGTCGCACTGCCTGGCTGCCCACCATTGCCGTCGAGAGTGAGACACAAGGCCGGGAGGAGAGCCATCCCCCGGCTTCCCTCCACCCCCATTGTAAGACCACTAGCTACCCTCGGTGCTCACTTCTTGTTTCCTGCACGCCCCGCTTCGATAGGCCTTACCATTACGTCTCTGCCGCGAGAAAAACTGGCCTGGGGATCCACGCCCATGAAAACACCTGACCACTCCCCATCCGTACATCACACTCCCAGCTCGGCACGCCGGGCATCGACCAGGGTATGTAGCCTGCGGCCGGCGGGCCGGATACCCCCCTGAACTGCGTGTCCCTTCGTACCTCGATTCGTGACGGTCGCGGGATCTCGAGACTGAGGTCTCTCACCGCAAGTTTGACCAGCCCTGCGATCGTCTTGGGAGGGATCCCGGAGACGGCCCCGGACCCGCATGGAGGGAAGACGGTGACCATCCACCGTGATCTCCATATACTTGGTTCAAAGATCCGCCGCATTTGCCGTCCCGCGTTGAAACAGGCGGCCTCCTGGACCGGCCTCTTGCCACACCTTGTTTGACACGGGCAGGGTTCCGCCTGGTCGGACACTCTCAACCGAGCCGTCGTGGCCATGTAAACGTTGCTTCGCCTGCTCGCGCTCTGGTCCCCGGTTCCCCTGTATAACTTCTGTCTGGCCTTCCCTTTTTCCTTCATGTCCCACTGTTGGTCTAGTGCTCCTTGTGCTTTCTGTTCCTTCTTTTTAGGTCTGTGCCCTCTCCGCCTCAAACATTGCGGCCCCCGCTCGTCCTCTCGCCTGGGATCGTGTTTTGCTGGGGCTGTTAGGGGGGTGTTTCTGGTGTGTGTACATCCTGTGGTTTGTGCCGCTTGGTTGCGTGGATGCCACAGCACGGCCTTGGTGTGGGGGTGTTGCATGTCTGTGTGTGTGACTCCCTCCATTCCGATTTGTAGCATAGTCGATCCTGTGCGCGTGTTGTTGTTCCCTCCTTCACGCACTCTGTCTCCCGCTCAGCCTTCGTTGGTGTATTTGTTTGCGTATTATCAATCTCCAACCACTGTGTTTTAGAGAATATCTGGGCGATGTGTCCTGTGGTTTGCCGGCATGCATTGATGAAGAAGGTTCTTTACCCTTGGTGCTTTTCTTTTGTGACTCTCCACCCCGTGTGCCCTCTGCTGTATCTGTGAGCCCTACGCCTCTCCTTAGTTTAGTGATGTCCATGGAGAGGTCAACACCTTGGTAAATGAGCCCTCTCCCTTTGTGGTTGTTTCATGTTTCCCCAGCCCGTTATGTCTGTGTTTTCCCCGTGCTCTCTCCCCTCCTGTCTGAACCTCTGTGCACTTCCTGTTTACTTTGTGACTCTCACGCCTGTACATGTCATGTTCAGTTCACCCCGCCCTGTATCGTTATGATTATCAGTGTCACCTGTGTTCCCCGTGTGTTCCCACTTTCCTCGTTTACCCTCTGTGTATTTCTGTCTGCGTCTCCCTCTGTTCGGCGTCGCGTTCTCCCTCATGTTGTGTGTTATTCTCCCCGTGGTTCCTGGTTTACTTTATGTTTAGCTTTCCCAGTTTAGTTTAGTACTGTTTTCGTGTTCCACCTTTTGCCAGCATTAAAGCTGTGTTTTTGAGTTATCCCCGTGTCTGTGAGTCTGCATCTTGGGTCCTTCTCCTGCCTGCCACACAACGTACCATGACATTCCAAGACATAAATCCCACTTTAGTTTGTTTTGTGTCTTTTTGTCCGTGGTGTCTTCTGCACCTCATTGTGGTGAGCCAATAGGAATGAATGACACTTGAGTGGACAGAGGTGTACATGTGATAGCTCTGCATAACGACTACTTTGCAACGAATTAGGCGTCTGCAGAACAGTGAATCTCTGTTGGCTGATTTCTCACAAACACAGTCCAACATAGGTCTCACATTAGCAATTAGCAGCGATGAGAAACAACTTCAACTCCAGACATTTTTTTTTGTTTGTTTTTGTTTTCTTTGGAGGGGGTGCTTCGTCTTCTACACCAAATTAGATACCTTCTTACTCAAATTTTGCACTTTACTAATTCATAGTCTCTCCTCGTTGGACTATTTCCTATCTTCAGAGTTGCTTAAAATAATGTTTAAGTCTATTTCTAAATTATGCTAATGTACATAAACACAGTTATACAACAAGACTTTTCTCATGAGCTGTGGTCAGTGATTGGGGATGATGACAGATAAAACAAAAACACGCACAGACAGTCACTATGGCTGAGTGCTTTCTCAGAGCGAGTTCCACCCTACAGATGAGAGACAGATGACAGACATTAGAGACATTGTGTGCCACTCACTGGTTTTTTGTCATTTAAAGCATTTTCTAACATTGTCATGTAGGTTTGGGCTGATTCTGGTTGAGGCACTTGCACAGTGAGATTTGTGATTTGTGGTTCATCATTTTGTGGTGATGATGTAGCTGTTGCTCCTGGTGTTGCCCGAGTTGACTGTGCAGGCTGTTCGTTGTGAGTGCTGACTCTTTGGAAAGAAACAGGCACAAACTCATATCTTGCATACTTGCCTTGATTTTGAAAAAGGTTATGCAGGTGGGTGATCAGGTCATTCACATGAGTGAAAGTGAGCATGACTGCTGTTCCATTTGGCTGGGGTAAACCTGCTGCACTTCTTGAATGTGAATCAAATAATCCATACCTCCCAGATTTGTCACGGAAAACTGCAATGCACTGTTCTCTGCTGCTTCCAGGTATCCATAACTTATGTCATCCATTTTCACACTGTAGACATTTATGTCAGTATGAAGTTCTTTGGGTAGGTACTCCATGGTCAGATGATCCTGTGTATAATGCCTCTCCTGCAGAAGAATTGTTTTAATCCAACAGTATAGAAATATAAAGTCATTTGGTTTGTTACGTTTGCCTGAGTTTAGTTTTGTTTCTTTGAGCTCAACATTTATTACTTTTGTAAATCTAATTTTTGGGGGTTAAATAAATGAAAAACTATTTTTCTAATAATTCCTGGGACGACTCCTGTTTTTTAACTTGGTCCATCACAATGGTCATATAAAGAGAACTTTACATTTTTCTATGAACAGAAAATATCTGTTAATGAGACAGAAAATCTACTGTGAATAAATGCAAACATGTTTGTGATTTATATTGAATAGAAACTTGATGACTGATGTGAGATCATATTTAAATGGTTTGAGTGATGAACCAACAAGTAACTGAGTCTGAGTCCCAGTTTAAAACCAGGGTTCCACCATAAACAGTCTGATAGAGCAGAGCTAACAGTTCATAATAGTGTGAAACAAAGTCACACATGTTTCATCTACTTTGGAACTCCATGTATGAAAACAGAGAAAATCCCTCATGTTCCTCTCTCTATCTCCAGCTGTTTACATGAACATAAAGAACCAGTTAACTTTCTCTCCCAGCTCAAGACACACAGCTGATGCTAGCCAGGAAAACATTACACACTGACTTTAATACAAACACACAGTGTGTTGTGTGAAGAAATCCAACATGAGCTGAACAAACAGTGAAGTTCCTAAAGACAAACTGTTAAAGGAGGAAACAAAGCAAACTTACAGTTTCTTCACAGAGAGACACCAGCAACAAGCTCCACTCCACAGCTGTGGACTTTTTTAAACACCATCCTGTCTTGACTTATGTTATTCTGCCTTTAAATGCTCTTTGCTGTGTTTCTTTCTCCTCCAATGAGAAATCAAATCAAACAAATGTTTGCAGGATTAAAATGGTACAATATCATATTTGTCATTTCCCAAACTGCACACGCTTGATTCGTCCCCTCAACAGCAGGATTCAACAAAATAAGACGTCCTTCAGACTTTTATTGAGGAATACATCCTATTTTACTGTCACTATATATCATTCATAAGGCACTGTTATTATTTCATTAGTACTTCATTAGTCCGCATCAGCTTATCATCAATATTATCATGTATCACTTATTATTTAGTAAATCTGCTACAATACTCTATCAGTTAGTAAA